>NW_017618223.1:0-1268 GCF_001879475.1 Ipomoea nil | reverse complement strand
TGCCCCCTGCCGTTTTTTCCCGCGGTTCCCGTCTCTTCTTTCCCGCTCCTGCCGGCGCCCCTCTCTGCTCTCTTTTCCTCTGCCCCTCCCGTTTTTCCGGTGGCCCGGCGCCGCTCGCCGCCGGCTGCTTTGCGGCGCCCTCCTTTTCTCCTCCCGCCCGCCTCCGCCGCTCCCTTCTTTGCTCCCCTTGCCCTGTCCGCGCCTTTCTGCCGGCCCGCCCCTCCGCCGCCGCGCCGCCCTTCTTCCCCTTTTGGCGGCTCCCCCCCTTCCCGCCCCGGCCCCGGGCCCCTTCTTCCCTCCTCTGCCCCCCCCGGCGCCCTGCCCTCTCCCTCCCCTTGCCGCTCCCGTTGCCCCCTCTCTCTCCCTCCCCTTCCCCCTGGCCGCTCGCTCGCCCGTTGCTCCCCGGCCCCGCTTTCTTTGGCTCTCCCTTGCCCCGCCGCCTTGCCGCCCCCCGCCTTGCCCCCCGGCTGCCCCCTCCCCGCCCCGCCCCCCCGCCTCTTCTTCGCCGCCGCCCTCTCTTGCGCTCTCCCCGCTCCCTTCCGTCTGCGTGCGCGCCCCTTTTCTTTCTCTTTGTCCTTTCTCTCCTGCGTGTCGCCCGCGGGCGGCGTCCCTCGCGCGCGTGCCCCCCCCTGGTTGCGTGTCGCTTTGTGCGTCGCCCTCGTGTGCCGGGCCGCGTCCCCGCGGCGCTTGTGCCCCCTTGGCGGCCGTCGCTTTGTGCGTCGTTCTCGTGGTGTCGGCGTCCCGCTTGGTGCGCCGTCCTCGGCCGGCGGCGTCCCCCGCGGCGCTTGCGCCCCCTTGGCGGCGTGTCGCTTTGTGCGCCGCCCTCGGCGCCGTGTCGGTGGCCCCTTCTTCCCTCTTGTCTCTGGGTGCTCGCCGCCTCGTGCCTTTCCTCCTTGCCGTGCCCGGCGCCGCGTGGCCTCGGCGGCTTCCCCCCCTCTGCCCCCCTCTCCTCTCTCTCTCTCTTTCCTTCCTGCTCCTCTCCTTTGTGCCTGCTTCTTCTCCCCGCCCTCCCCGCTTCCGCTTTCTCGCGTCTCTTTCTCTGTCTGGGTTTGCTCGTTCCCCGTTTGCCTGCCGCCCCCTTTCGTCCCTCCTCTTTGCCCCTCTCCCGTGTTTCTCCCGTGTTGCCTGTTTCGCCTCTCTCTTTGCGCCCCCCCTCTTCCGCCTCCCCCTTCCCGCTCCCTCTTCCGCTGCCCCCCTCTCCGTTGTTTCTCTTGTGCTGCTTGTTCCTTCGCGTTGCCCCTTCCCGTGTTCTTTGCCTTGTGTGTTTT
>NW_017618222.1:0-7500 GCF_001879475.1 Ipomoea nil | reverse complement strand
CACAATGTTCTAAGAAGCACAATCAGAAGAGCACAATGTATGAAAAGCACAATGTTCAAAGTCAAGGAGCACGATGTTCAAGTCAAAGGAGCACAATGTGGCAAAAGAGCAAGATGATCAGAAATTGGATAAATTCGAAGGAATTTACTCCAAAGTCCACCCACATGCCACAAGACTCCAAAATTGCCTGAAAGACATTTGATCAGAACGGAAAAAATATTTATGAAGGCATGAATATAAAACTTATCCTAGAAATAAATTCTATCAGATGAATTTATTTCAAAGATTCGTTGGATATTCAAATTGACAATTAAAGTAATATTTTTAGAAACAACTAGAAAATTAAAGTTGTGCTAAAGAATTACTTTGTCAGGCAAGTTGACAAATCAAATCAAAATTGAAGATCTACTACTGTCAAAATATCAGGCTATGAAGATTCAAATTTCAAATTATCCCACTCCAACGGATATATTTGATTGACTATAAAAAAGCCATGAAGACTTGAAGACAAAGTGTGTGGGCAGAGGTGAACGAGATAGAAATGCAATACAAGTGCAAAATTCAAAAGTGCTAGTGCTCAAAATATTCTAAGAGACTTAGTCTGAATAGTCTCAAATCTAGTTGGAGAGAGAATTAGAGAAATACAAATCCTTGTATTTGTAAATTGTAGAAAGAGTGTAGCTGTGTGCAAAATACTCTAGTGAGTGTAGCTGTGTGCAAAACACTCGTAGTTGCTAAGTGTAGCTGTGTGCAAGACACTTAGTTGGCGTTGAGTATAGCTGTGTGCGGAATACTCGGAGTTGAGTGTAGCTGTGTGCGAGACACTTGGAGCAGGGTGTAGCTGTGTGCAAGACATCCGGAAGAAGTGCATGTGTAGCACTTGTTCACTATTGTAACTGTGTGTGGAAAATAGTGAATTTCTTCTAGACGTGAAAGGAGAAAAGTGGACTAGGAAGATTACGCCACTTCCGAACCACTATAAATTGTCTCTCTTATTTACATACCGCACTTACATTATTTGCTATATCTATCTATCTCATCCGACTAACCCGTTTACTATTCACAGTTAATCTTAATCATCCGGGTTTAGTGTGTTCTCACGTATGCATGTGACTCAAACTTCTCAAGCTTAAATACTAATTTATTCTAAGCAAGTTTGACGTGCTGCATGTAACATTCGTTACACGGACGACGTGACACGATATTTATTTACAATCTTGAATATTGTTATTATATATTGAGTGCACCATCTCCTTTATATATTCAAGATATCTCTGCCACTTTACATATCACTTGTACCTATCTTACTTATACTTGCACACTTAATTTACTAGTTGGCATAACTCTTTACTATTATTCCGCTGTGCAGTACAAACTTGCTCTATTTACTTGTTACTTAGAGTTGAAGTTACCGAAGAGTTATTTAATTTGAAAAAGCTTGAAAGTCTATTCACCCCCCCCCCTCTAGACTTTCACCAACCTATCGGGACCAACAATTGGTATCAGAGCGGTTGTCTATTTGAGTCAATTTTGACTGCTAGACAGATCTCGAAAAATCAAGATGATGAAAAGAGATAATGCTCTTGCCAAAATTTATTATTTTCCTTAGAAAAATTTGACGATTGGAAAATTCGCATGCAGGTACATTTATCCGCATTACACGATGAAATGTGGGAAGTAGTTACAAGTGGTCCTATTGAGATTTTACAAGTCAACACTTCATCTGTACAAACAAGTGACACTCCACAGTACATTCCAAAACCAAAAGTGGAATGGTCTCGTGAAGATAGAACAAGAAATAACTTGGACAATATTGCCAAGGATATTTTGTTTAAATCTATCGATGACACGATATTTCCAAAAGTTCGAAAGTGTCAATCCGCGAAGGAAGTATGGGAAACGCTCATTCAAATTGGTGAAGGAAACGAACAAGAAAAGGATAATAAACTCACTATAGCATTAAAGAAATTCGAGGATTTCAAAATGCTAACCGGCGAGAATATTACCGACATGGAAACAAGATTTGCCAAAATCTTAGGATAGATTAATGATCTTGGAAAAGATATTAATCAAAAAGAAATCTCACTCAAAATTCTACGTGGTCTACCATCTACATGGGACATGAAGGTCACAGGCATGAGAGATCATAGGGATCTAAAAACCCTATCAACCGATAAGCTCTTTAGTGATCTAAAAGCTTATGAATTTGAGATGAAATCAAGATTAGAGGAAGATCATGAAGAAAAGAACAACGCGCTTATAGCTGAGCAACCATCAACCTCAAGGTCAGTACAAAATGTTGAATTATTGCCTAATGATCAATTTGCTCTCTTTGTCAAGAAATTCAGGAAATTCATGAAGAGAAGCAACTACAAGAAAAATCCACAAGGGAAATCATGGAATACAACGAAGAATTCGAAGAAAGAAATTATTGAGGAAGATTCAAATTTGTGTTACAACTGTAGAAAACCGGGACACTTTGCAGCAAGTTGTCCATATCCCAAGGTGAGTAAAAGTCAGTACACAAATATTACTAACCCTCAACAGGAAGAATTCAAGCCCAAAGATAAAAGATTAAAAGAAAGAAGAAAAGCACTCATCAGTGACCCACTTGAAATAAGTGAGTCAGAAGAATCTTCAAGTGATGAAAGTGACACCTCAAAGGATGACAATGCAATGTTTTGCATGAGCATCTCCAACAACACACACACGAGGACATGTGTCTTATGGCTAATGGACATGAAGAAAATGAGGTAACATCTAAATCTTATGACTCTGTTAATTCTTCATTTTCTATAGAGTCCCTCTTTCACTTAATGGAAGAATGTCAAACCGTAATGGACACTCACTCTCAACTCAAAGAGCGCAATAATCATCTGATTCTTGAAAAAGATCAATTAAATGAAAAATTGCAAAATGCTCTACTTGAAGTGAAAGACTTGAAAGATAAAATTATTTGTCTTCAAGAAGAGTGTAAATCAAGGGAAGTGAGAGAACACAACCTCAGAGAGGTTATAGCAACATTTACGCATTCATCCAAAATAATGGACAAAATGGTAAATATGCAAAAACCCTCAAGTGATAAAACCGGACTTGGTTATGATCCATCGTGTTCTCAAGCCTCCGAGAAATTGACCAATTCTACTACTACTTTAAGTAATAAAGTTCAAGTAGTAAAATTTGTAAAAGGTCAAGAAAGCACAGTGAGACAAGGAATTGGTTACCAAACTGATGTCAAAATTAACACTGTTGGACCAAAGCCTCAAAGAACAATATTTCGTCCAAACAGTACACTAAAAGACAAAAGTTTGTTCCTAAATGGAAATACACCAATGAGTCTAGTGCACAAAGTCCTCATAGGAAAATGGGAAGAAATCCGAGGATTGGGCAGGGAGATTATATCCCTCTAAACAAGATTGGTTTGGAAATATTAAACCATGGACTAAGTCCAGATTTAATGCTTATCACAGGCCCAAACAATCTATATCCCACGTGCCAAGAAATCGAGTCAATTTTCAAAAACCGGCACAAAAATGTTTTCAAAAATTAAATATGATTATAATGTGTTTAATGGTTACCAATCACCTAAACTTATATCAGTGAGTACAAGGTGGATTTGGGTACCAAAAATGACTCACACCCAAGGACCCAAGTCAAGTTGGATACCTAAAAATGTTTAATTCATTTGCAGGAAGTTTGGTACTTCGATAGTGGATGTTCTAGACACATGACTGGAAATAAATCAAGTCTTGTGAATCTTAAAAATATCGAAGGACCAAAAGTCGTATTCGGTGGAAATGAACGATACGGCATAACAAAAGGAATCGGTACAATATTTCGAAATGGTTTGAAAATCAAAGATGTATCCTTTGTTGAAGGTCTAAAATTCAACTTGTTAAGTACAAGTCAATTTTGTGACAAAGGATATCTAGTAGAGTTCTTCAAAGAGAAGTGCCAAGTGAAAAATAATTCCACAGGAGAATTGTTCTCGAAGGAATAAGAAAGAAAAATATGTACGTTGTGGATTGGAACACAACAAAAGAATCAGTGTGTCTACTAGCAAACAACTCACACGCAACAAGTTGGGAATGGCACAAGAAGTTGAACCATCTAAACTTCAAGACTATCAACAAGCTAGCAAGAAACAAATTAGTTGAAGGTCTACCCGACATTGTCTACAAGAAAGATCAAATATGTGATGCTTGCTAAAGAGGAAAGCAAGTCAAGTCATCTTTCAAATCCAAAGCTCAAGAATCTACAACAAGACCGCTAAGTCTACTACACATGGATCTATTTGGTCCAGTAGACCCAGCAAGTCTAAGTGGTAAGAAATATACACTAGTTGTTGTTGATGACTTTTCCAGGTACACATGGACAATATTTCTCAAAAAGAAAAACGAAGTGGAGCAAAAGTTGCCAGAGCTACTAAAGCTACTACAAAATGAGAAAGACTTGAAAATTGCAAAAATCCGAACGGATCGTGGAACTGAGTTCGTAAATCAAGTGATTGAAGCCTACTGCAATTCCCAAGGAATTCTACATCAACTATCTGCCGCATGTACACCTCAACAAAACGGTGTAGCCGAAAGAAGAAATAGAACGCTAAAAGAAGCCGCACGAGTGATGATTACGTCAGCCGAGCTACCTAAAAGATATTGGGCTGAAGCAATCAACACCGCTTGCTACACACAAAATCGGAGCTTGATACATAAGTCTTACAATAAGACTCCGTACGAATTATGGAAAGGGAGAAAACCTAAACTCAACTATTTCCATACTTTTGGTATCAAATGTTTTATTCTTAATAATGGAAAAACATATCTAAAGACTTTTGATGAGCGTGCAGATGAAGGAATATTTTTGGGATATTCATCTACCAGTAAAGCATTCAGAGTATTGAACAAGAAATCAATGGTGGTAGAAGAATCAATTCATGTCACATTTGATGAAGCTCATATGAAGGAAACCAAAGCAACAAAAATGATCAGGAGATTTGTCAAGTTGAAAAATCATTTAATGATGCTGACATATCTTTTAAAGATCAAATTGTACAGGGTATGGAGCAATTGGACATTGATTGCAATAGTGAAGGACACGTGGAAGCCAATGAAGATGCAGACGTGGAAAATCAAAACTCTCAAGTCAATACACAAATTGGAGATCAATCTGATGAGCAAAATGTGTCTACCTCCAATTTACCTACTGAACAGGGAAACGTGGAAAGCTCATACAATCTACAACCTGACTTGAGATGGCTCAAAAATCACCCTCCAGAGCTAGTGATTGGAGATCCACGAGAAGGAGTAAAAACAAGGTCCTCAAGTATAAATTCTTTATTCTCTTGTTTTCTTTCTCATGTGGAGCCCACAAGCATTGAAGAAGCACTAAGTGATCCAGATTGGATCAATGCAATGCAAGAAGAGCTTGAACAGTTTAAGAGAAATGACGTATGGGAATTAGTTCCAAGACCTGAAAATTACAATGTAATTGGAACAAAATGGGTCTTTCGGAATAAAGCTAATGAGGATGGAATCGTCATTCGAAATAAAGCACGTTTAGTGGCAAAAGGATATTCACAAGAAGAAGGCATAGATTTCGATGAAACGTTTGCACCCGTTGCAAGACTAGAAGCCATCAGAATATTTCTAGCTTATGCCGCATACAAGAATTTCACTGTCTATCAAATGGACGTGAAAAGTGCATTTTTAAACGGATTACTTGAAGAGGAAGTCTACGTTGAGCAACCTCCCGGTTTCGAGGTAAAAGGTGATATTAATAAGGTCTACAGATTAAAGAAGGCGTTATATGGGTTAAAACAAGCATCGAGAGCTTGGTATGACACCCTATCAACGTTCCTAATTAACTGTGGTTTCACAAAAGGCCTTGTTGATAAAACCTTATTTAGAATTCAAGAAAATGATCACATTTTATTGGTACAAATTTATGTTGATGATATTATCTTTGGAAGTACTAATAAAATTCTTTGTGAGAAATTTTCTAAGCTCATGCAGAATAAGTTTGAGATGAGCATGATGGGAGAATTGAATTACTTTATTGGACTACAAGTAAAGCAACTCAGCGAAGGAATATTCATCAATCAGGCCAAGTACACAAAAGATCTGATAAGGAAATTTGGTCAAGATGGAAAACCTCAATCAAGATCCCGATGAGCACATCTTTACGATTAGATAAAGATGATGAAGGCAAGAATGTTGATGAAACAAAATATCGAGGAATGATTGGATCATTACTATACCTCACTGCAAGTCGACCAGATATATCTTACTCAGTGGGAGTATGTGCTAGGTTCCAGTCAAAGCCAAAAGAGAGTCATCTTCTTGCTACCAAAAAAATCATCCGATACTTAAAAGGAACAGTCAATTGTGGATTATGGTATCCAAAAAGGTAATTTTACACTAACTGGTTTCTCAGATGCAGATTTTCAGGATGTAAAATCGATCGCAAAAGTACCTCAGGAACGTGCAGTTCTTAGGGGGAAGGTTGGTTTCATGGTTCAGCAAAAAGCAAAACTCCATAGCTACAAGTACACAGTCGAAGCTGAATATATAGCTGCTGAAAGTTGTTGTGCGCAAATTCTTTGGATGAAACAACAGCTGAAAGATATGGCATGAATTGTGAAAGTGTCAATATATTGTGTGACAATACAAGTGCTATTGCCATAACACGTAATCCCGTGTTACATTCAAGAACAAAAACATTGATGTGAGACATCATTTTATCCGGGATCATGTTGAAAAGAAGGAATTATCAATCGAAATATATCTCCCGAGAATCAATTAGCTGATATCTCACAAAGCCTCTGTGTGAATCAAGATTTTCGAAATTGAGACACGAAATGGGCATGATTGAATTGAGCTAAGTTTCTAAACTCTATTCTAATTAAAGCTCAATTTTTCATCTGATATTTCGACACACTTTATCTGATTTAAATTTTCGTGCCTATGTGTCACACATGCAAAAAATGTCACATCTTTTTAAAGTCCACCTATATCTATTAAATGTGTTAAAGCACATAGTGCTTATATATCTTTCTAACCGTATATCTATATACATATATACAAGTAGAAATCATTTAGATATGCCAAATCTTACCATTTAAGAGTGATAAGATGGTGTGATGATAGAATGTCTTAAATGAGAACACCTTTTTATGGTAGTTGTGCACAATAAATAATCTAGAAAGAATAGATTTCTTTCTTCCATCTACATAAAAACGTGTAGATACATACATATTATTTCGAACAGATTTAGTGCTCTTTGAATTTATTTTCAGGTAAAATCAGTCCGAGTATCTAAATTTTTGGCGGCCACATCAGCAGACAAATTGGATGGAGAATATATAACCTAAACTAACTATCAGTTAGGTCCAAGGTTGAAGCTATTGGAATATCAAAAATACCCCTCACTTATTAAAAGTCAACATTTAATTGTGAGGATATTTGTGTAAAGACACCTCTTTTCTACCCAATCGGTTGGAGA
>NW_017618221.1:0-9242 GCF_001879475.1 Ipomoea nil | reverse complement strand
CGGACTTATGCGGTACGGTGCGAGGTTGCGGACTTATGCGGTACGAGGGTGCCGAGGTTGCGGACTTATGCGGTACGAGGGTGCGAGGTTGCGGACTTATGCGGTAGGGTGCCGAGGTTGCGGAAAGTTGCGGTACGGGTGTGCGAGGTTGCGGAAAGTTGCGGTACGGGGTGTGCGAGGTTGCGGAAAGTTGGTACGGTGGGCGAGGTTGCGGAAAGTTGCGGTACGGGGGTTGCGGAAAGTTGCGGTACGGGGGTGCGAGGTTGCGGAAAGTTGCGGTGGGTTTGCGGAAATTGCGGTACGGGTGGGCGACGTTGCGGAAAATTGCGGTACGGGGTGCCGAGGTTGCGGAAAGTTGCGGTAGGTTGCGGAAAGTTGCGGTACGGGTGGGCGAGGTTGCGGAAAATTGCGGTACGGGGTGCGAGGTTGGGAAAGTTGCGGTACGAGGGTGCCAAGTTGCGGTTATGCGGTACGAGAGTGCCAAGTTGCGGAATTGCGGTACGGGGGTGCGAGGTTGCGGACTTATGCGGAACGGGTGTGCCGAGGTTGCGGAAAGTTGCGGTACGGGTGTGCTGAGGTTGCGCGGTTTGCGGTTGCGGAAAGTTGCGGTACGAGGGTGCCGAGGTTGCGGAAAGTTGCGGTACGAGGGTGCCAAGTTGCGGATTATGCGGAACGGGGTGCCGAGGTTGCGGACTTATGCGGAACGAGGGTGCCGAGGTTGCGGACTTATGCGGAACGAGGGCGCCCAAATTGCGCACAGTTGCGGACGGATGCGGAAAATATCACGCAACAGAGGTTTACCCGCCTGCCACCCCAGTACTTTTACGACGGTTCTGTGTTATGCTTGGCCTATGTCGTTTTACGTCGTTTCGTGCAAAATGGATATACATTTTGTTTTAGTGCTTATTGTACTATTTAATTAGTGAGGCAACGATATGCATATATTCTCTCACATTCCACAATCCAAGTATTGGCTAAGTAGACAGGAACTTTGCGGACAGCTGGGCATAAATTTGGACATCGTCGTTTTCAATGAAATAATCATCCAAACGCTTTGAAATTTACAAGCATTGTTAAAATGCTCTAAACTAAGGACCATGCAATAACATTTGAAAAAAAATGCACGGAACACCCGAAATGACCGTGTGATTTACGGGACAAACCGTGTCTACTGCTGTCACTGGGGTTTTTTTTTTTTTAACTACTATAGGGGGGGTATGGTAGTTGAGGTGCCGGTCGACTTTTTTCGGAACGTGTTGGACGGGCCCCCTCGTCCGTAGGCCTCGTACGAGTGTTCCGCCGCTCGTACGTATTATTGGGGACCGGCATAGACCCATCGGAGTCGCAAGGCGGGGCGGCACCGGACGGAGACGGACATGCAAAAAACATCATTGGCACGTGAATTCGGTCAATCGAGCAAACGTGAATCTGCAATATACCGTCAGTAGGTTGTGAGTTGCCGAGGCACGTGTCCAATCGTCTAGTAAGCTGTTCGTTAACGAATTACGGTGCGCCGTAGGGGCGGAGGGCGGGCGTTCGCAATGAACCCGCCAGCGTAGCGCAGTGCAGCGTACGTGTCGTCGGGCGTGGGGGTTGACCGACCTCGCAAGAGGATAGAAATATTGTATTGTCGAGGCTTTATTCTCGAGGGCTTCCTCCCAGCACTCGTTCGACGACACGTCGGATCTGACCGAGACGGACATGCAAAAAACGGCCGTGGAACAAGTTGGGCAAAAACAACCGTGAATCTGCAATATACCGTCAGTAGGCTTGTAGTTACCGACACAGTGTCACGTCTAGTAAGCTGTCGTTAAAGGATGATTGTGCGCTCGCTACGATTGCCAAGCGAACGGGCGTTGTCTTAGCGTCGGACTTGGGGCTGAACCACTCGCAAGAGGTATGGTGTTGTATTGATCGAGGACTTTCACTCCTCGAGGTCTTCCTCACCGATGGCGCGACGGACTCAACCAATGGTACGGCCGAGATGGAAATTCGGTAGTTACTTTGTAACTATCGACGCGGGGACTGAGGGAGACGGAATGCAAAAAACGTCGTTGGGCGGGGGTTGTCGGTCAATCGAGCAACGTGAATCTGCAATACGTAGTAGGTTGTGAGTTACGAGACCGTTTCAACGTCTGTAAAGCTGTTCGTTAGAGGTGATTGTGCTCCGGACGGACGTGGGGGTGACCACTCGCAAGAGGTATGGTATTGCATTGATCGAGGGATTCCACTCCTCGAGGGTTCCTCCACCTCACCGATGGCGAGACGGACTCAAACAATGTGAGCGGCGAGATGGGAATTCAAGGGTTACTTTCGTACTATCGACGCGGGGCGTTCCTGCCGTGACGGCCAGCATCGGTGGGGACTCGTGCACGGATTCGTCCGGGCCGGGTTCTATCGATCTCGGCTAAGCGATTGGGGCGTTTTTTTGCGAGCGAGACGGTGTGTGAGTGGTTATCGGCGTGTGCGGTCAGGTTGGGTCCCTGCTCGAGCAGCGACGTCCTGCCAAGCACGCCTCTTATACAAGACGAACAAGGGCGCAGGCTTGGTCGCACGACGGTTTTCTGTGTTGATACTCGCACGGCATGACGGCTTAACGTATTTGCATTTCGTTGCGGCGTTGTCTTTCGACACGGGTGGATTTTGCGCGGAGAACGGAGAAGGCATCGCAGTTCACGGTCGTCGCGAATCGTCGCGGCGGCCTTGGCACGAGGGCGCTGTCGAGCTCTCGGATTCGGTCACTTGAGGGAAGGGGCGTCGAGCTCCATCTGCCGTCCGACGGTTTTGTAGATCAACTGTCGCTCGAGCTAGCCAGCGGTCGTTCTCGTCGCAATCCTCGTTCCTAGGAGCGAGCGGGAGACGGGGCGTACGTCGGTTCGTGCGGCAGCGACGTCGTCGAGGAATGCTACTGGTTGATCCTGCAGTAGTCATATGCTTGTTCAAAGATTAAGCATGATGTGTAAGTATGAACTAATTCAGACTGTGAAACTGCGAATGGTATTAAATCAGTTATAGTTTGTTTGATGGTACCTACTACTCGGATAACGTAGTAATTCTAGAGCTAATACGTGCAACAACCCGACTTCTGGAAGGGATGCATTTATTAGATAAAAGGTCGACGGGGCTCTGCCGTTGCTGCGATGATTCATGATAATCGACGGATCGCACGGCTTAGCGCCGGGACGCATCATTCAAATTTCTGCCTATAACTTTCGATGGTAGGATAGTGGCTACATGGTGGTGAGGGTGACGGAGAATTAGGGTTCGATTCCGGAGAGGGAGCCTGAGAAACGGTACACATCCAAGGAAGGCAGCGGCGCAATTACAATCTGAACAGGGGAGGTAGTGAATAAATAAAATCGGGCTCGATGAGTCTGGTAATTGGAATGAGTAAATCTAAATCCTTAACGAGGATCATTGGAGGCAAGTCTGGTGCAGCAGCGCGGTAATTCCAGTCCAATAGCGTATATTTAGTTGTTGCAGTTAAAAAGCTCGTAGTTGGACTTTGGGATGGGCGGCCGGTCGCCCACGGGTGTGCACCGTCGTCTCGTCCTTCTGCGGCGATGCGCTCCTGGCTTAATTGGCGGGTCGTGCTCCGGCGTGTTACTTTGAAGAAATTAGAGTGCTCAAAGCAAGCTACGCTCTGTATACATTAGCATGGGATAACATTATAGGATTTCGGTCTATTACGTTGGCCTTCGGGATCGGAGTAATGATTAACAGGGACAGTCGGGGGATTCGTATTTCATAGTCAGAGGTGAAATTCTTGGATTTATGAAAGACGAACAACTGCGAAAGCATTTGCAGGATGTTTTCATTAATCAAGAACGAAGTTGGGGGCTCGAAGACGATCAGATACCGTCTAGTCTCAACATAAACGATGCCGACAGGGATCGGCGATGTTGTTTTAGGATCCGCGGCACTTATGAGAATCAAAGTCTTTGGGTTCCGGGGGGAGTATGGTGCAAGGCTGAAACTTAAAGGAATTGACGGAAGGGCACACAGGAGTGGAGCCTGCGGCTTAATTTGATCAACACGGGGAAACTTACAGGTCAGACATAGTAAGGATTGACAGACTGGAGCTTTTCGAGATTCTATGGGTGGTGGTGCATGGCGTTCTTAGTTGGTGGAGCGATTTGTCTGGTTAATTCGTTAACGAACGAGCTAGCTGCTAACTAGCTATGCGGAGGTATCCCTCGCGGCAGTTTCTTAGAGGATACGGCTTTCAGCCGCGGAGTTTGAGGCAATACAGGTCTGTGATGCCTTAGATGTTCTGGGCGACGCGCGCTACACTGATGTATTCAACGAGCATATAGCTTGGCGACAGGCCGGGTAATCTTTGAATTTCATCGTGATGGGGATAGATCATTGCATTGTTGGTTTCAACGAGGAATTCCTAGTAAGCGCGAGTCATCAGCTCGCGTTGACTACGTCCTGCCTTTGTACACACCGCCCGTCGCTCCTACGATTGAATGATCCGGTGAAGTGTTCGGATGCGGCGACGTGGGCGGTTCGTGCCGCGACGTCGCGAGAAGTCCACTGACTTATATTTAGAGGAAGGAGAAGTCGTAACAAGGTTTCCGTAGGTGAACCTGCGGAAGGATCATTGTCGAAACCTGTCACAGCAGAACGACTGGAGAACACGTTTGTTATTCACTATCGTCGTCCGGAGACTCGTCTCGGGCGATCAACCAACCCCCGGCGCGGAACGCGCCAAGGAATACCGCATCGAGATGGCGGCGCCCTTGCACGTTATCGCGGATCGTCGGCGGCGTCGGCGTCTTACTTAACAAAATACGACTCTCGGCAACGGATATCTCGGCTCTCGCATCGATGAAGAACGTAGCGAAATGCGATACTTGGTGTGAATTGCAGAATCCCGTGAACCATCGAGTCTTTGAACGCAAGTTGCGCCCGAAGCGTTAGGCCGAGGGCACGTCTGCCTGGGCGTCACGCATCGCGTCGCCCTGCTCGGCCCTCGGCCGAGCTTGGGGAGCGGATGGTGTGGCTCCCGTGCTCCCTAACTCGGGGCGCGGCTGGCTCAAATGCGAGTCCCTGGCGGCGGACGTCACGGCGAGTGGTGGTCGTACCAGCGTGCATATTCCGCCGTGCCCCGTCGTCCGCGGCGAAAGACCTTCGACGAGCCGCGTCAGTGCGGCTCTCGACGCGACCCAGGTCAGGCGGGATTACCGCTGAGTTTAAGCATATCAATAAGCGGAGGAAAAGAAACTTACAAGGATTCCCTAGTAACGGCGAGCGAACGGGAACAGCCCAGCCTTAGAATCGGACGGCCCGCCGTTCGAATTGTAGTCTGGAGAAGCGTCCTCAGCGGCGGACGGGCCAAGTCCTGGAAAGGGGCGTCGGAGAGGGTGAGAGCCCGTCGTGCCGGACCCTGTCGCACGAGGCGCTGTCTACGAGTCGGGTTGTTTGGGAATGCAGCCCAATCGGGCGGTGAATTCCGTCCAAGGCTAAATACGGGCGAGAGACCGATAGCGAACAAGTACCGCGAGGGAAAGATGAAAAGGACTTTGAAAAGAGAGTCAAAGAGTGCTTGAAATTGTCGGAAAGTTGCGGTACGAGGGTGCCCAAGTTGCGGACTTATGCGGACGAGGGTGCCGAGGTTGCGGACTTATGCGGTACGAGGGTGCGAGGTTGCGGACTTATGCGGTACGAGGGTGCCGAGGTTGCGGACTTATGCGGTACGAGGGTGCCGAGGTTGCGGTGCGGTACGAGGGTGCGAGGTGCGGTACGAGGTGCGAGTTGCGGACTTATGCACGGGGGTGCCGAGGTTGCGGAAAGTTGCGGTACGGGTGTGCCGAGGTTGCGGAAAGTTGCGGTACGGTGTGCCGAGGTTGCGAAAGTTGCGGTACGGGTGTGCCGAGTTGCGGAAAGTTGCGTGTGCGAGGTTGCGGAAAGTTGCGGTACGGGGGTGCGAGGTTGCGGAAAGTTGCGGTACGGGGGTGCGAGTTGCGGAAATTGCGGTACGGTGGGCCGACGTTGCGGAAAATTGCGGTACGGGGGTGCCGAGGTTGCGGAAAGTTGCGGTACGGGTGGGCCGAGGTTGCGGAAAGTTGCGTACGGGTGGGCCGAGGTTGCGGAAAATTGCGGTACGGGGGTGCCGAGGTTGCGGAAAATTGCGGTACGGGGTGCCCAAGTTGCGGAAAGTTGCGGTACGAGGGTGCCCAAGTTGCGGAAAATTGCGGTACGGGGTGCCGAGGTTGCGGACTTATGCGGAACGGGTGTGCCGAGGTTGCGGAAAGTTGCGGTACGGGTGTGCTGAGGTTGCGCGAAAGTTGCGGTACGAGGGTGCCGAGGTTGCGGAAAGTTGCGGTACGAGGGTGCCGAGGTTGCGGAAAGTTGCGGTACGAGGGTGCCCAAGTTGCGGACTTATGCGGAACGGGGGTGCCGAGGTTGCGGACTTATGCGGAACGAGGGTGCCGAGGTTGCGACTTATGCGGAACGAGGGCGCCCAAATTGCGCACAGTTGCGGACGGATGCGGAAAATATCACGCAACAGAGGTTTACCGCCTGCCACCCCAGTACTTTTACGACGGTTCTGTGTTATGCCTTGGCCTATGTCGTTTTACGTCGTTCTCGTGCCAAAATGGCATATACATTTTTTTAGAGCTTATTGTACTATTTAATTAGTGAGGCAAACGATATGCCATATATTCTCTCACATTCCCAACAATCCCAAGTATTGGCTAAGTCAGACAAGGAACTTTGCGGACAGCTGGGCATAAATTTGGACATCGTCGTTTTCAATGAAATAATCATCCAAACGCTTTGAAATTTACCAAGCATTGTTAAAATGCTCTAAACTAAAGGACCATGCAATAACATTTGAAAAAAATGCACGGACACCCGAAATGACGTGTGATTTACGGGACAAACCGTGTCTACTGCTGTCACTGGGGTTTTTTTTTTTTTTTAACTACTATAGGGGGGGTATGGTAGTTGAGGTGCCGGTCGACTTTTTTCGGAACGTGTTGGGACGGGCCCCCTCGTCCGTAGGCCTCGTACGAGTGTTCCCGCGCTCGTACGTATTATTGGGGACCGGCATAGACCCATCGGAGTCGCAAGGCGGCGGCGCACCGGACGGAGACGGACATGCAAAAAAAAACATCATTGGCACGTGAATTCGGTCAATCGAGCAAACGTGAATCTGCAATATACCGTCAGTAGGTTGTGAGTTGCCGAGGCACGTGTCCAATCGTCTAGTAAGCTGTTCGTTAACGAATTACGGTGGCCGTAGGGGCGGAGGGCGGGCGTTCGCAATGAACCCGCCCAGCGTAGCGCAGTGAGCGTACGTGTCGTCGGGCGTGGGGGTTGACCGACCTCGCAAGAGGATAGAAATATTGTATTGCTCGAGGCCTTTCATTCCTCGAGGGCTTCCTCCACAGCACTCGTTCGACGACACGTCGGATCTGACCGAGACGGACATGCAAAAAAACGGCCGTGGAACAAGTTGGGCAAAAAAACAACCGTGAATCTGCAATATACCGTCAGTAGGCTTGTAAGTTACCGACACCAGTGTCCACCCGTCTAGTAAGCTGTCCGTTAAAGGATGATTGTGCGCTCGCTACGAATCTGCCCAAGCGCAACGGGCGTTGTCTTAGCGTCGGACTTGGGGGCTGACCCACCTCGCAAGAGTATGGTGTTGTATTGATCGAGGACTTTCACTCCTCGAGGTCTTCCTCCACCCGATGGCGCGACGGACTCACAACCAATGCGTACGGCGAGATGGAAATTCGGTAGTTACCTTTCGTAACTATCGACGGGGGCACTGAGGGAGACGGACATGCAAAAAAACGTCGTTGGGCGGGGTTGTCGGTCAATCGAGCAACCGTGAATCTGCAACATACCGTAGTAGGTTGTGAGTTACCGAGACCCGTTTCCAACCGTCTAGTAAGCTGTTCGTTAGAGGATGATTGTGCTCCGGACGGACGTGGGGCTGACCCACCTCGCAAGAGGTATGGTATTGCATTGATCGAGGGATTCCACTCCTCGAGGGCTTCCTCCACCTCACCCGATGGCGAGACGGACTCACAACCAATGTGAGCGGCGAGATGGGAATTCAAGGGTTACCTTTCGTACCTATCGACGCGGGGGCGTTCTGCCGTGACGGCCAGCATCGGTGGGGACTCGTGCACGGATTCGTCCGGGCCGGGTTCTATCGATCCTCGGCTAAGCGATTGGGGCTTTTTTTGCGACGCGAGACGGTGCGTGAGTGGTTATCGGCGTGTGCGGTCAGGTTGGATCCCTGCTCGAGCAGCGACGTCCTGCCAAGCACGCCTCTTCATACAAGACGACACAAGGGCGCAAGGCCTTGGTCGCACGACGGTTTCCTGTGTTGCATACCTCGCACGGCACTGACTTAACGTATTTGCATTTCGTTTGCGCGGTCTTCGCAACACGCGTGGATTTTGCGCGGGACGAACGGAGAAGGCATCGCCACGTTCCACGGTCGTCGCGAATCGTCGCGGCGGCCTTGGCACGAGGGCGACTGTCCGAGCTCTCGGATTCGGTCACCTTGAGGGCAAGGGGCGTCGAGCTCCAATCTGCCCGTCCGACGCGTTTTGTACGACTCAAACTGTCGCCTCGAGCTAGCCAGCGGTCGTTCTCGTCGCCAATCCTCGTTCCTAGGAGCGAGCGGGAGACGGGGCGTACCGTCGGTCTCGTGCGGCAGACGTCGTCGAGGAATGCTACCTGGTTGATCCTGCCAGTAGTCATATGCTTGTCTCAAAGATTAAGCCATGCATGTGTAAGTATGAACTAATTCAGACTGTGAAACTGCGAATGGCTCATTAAATCAGTTATAGTTTGTTTGATGGTACTACTACTCGGATAACCGTAGTAATTCTAGAGCTAATACGTGCAAACAACCCGACTTCTGGAAGGGATGCATTTATTAGATAAAAGGTCGACGCGGGCTTGCCGTTGCTGGCGATGATTCATGATAACTCGACGGATCGCACGGCCTTAGCGCGGGCGACGATCATTCAAATTTCTGCCCTATAACTTTCGATGGTAGGATAGTGGCCTACCATGGTGGTGACGGGTGACGGAGAATTAGGGTTCGATTCGGAGAGGGAGCCTGAGAAACGGCTACCACATCAAGGAAGGCAGCAGGCGCGCAAATTACCCAATCCTGACACGGGGAGGTAGTGACATAAATAACAATACCGGGTCGATCGAGTCTGGTAATTGGAATGAGTACAATCTAAATCCTTAACGAGGAT
>NW_017618220.1:657500-876497 GCF_001879475.1 Ipomoea nil | reverse complement strand
ATAATACCATATATAACGAGTGTAATCATCCACAAACAACACAAAATATTTATAGCCAGATGCAGAAAGTAATGGCACCGGGCCCCAAATATCTGAATAAACTAATTCCAAAGGATGCGTACTAGTAGTTTCGACACGAGCCAAAGGAAAACGAGAGATTTTCCCAATTGACAAGAGGAACATACATTGGGAAGATCACTAGAATTAAACGTACGAATACACGAAGACACTAAAATTTTATGTAAGACTCGAGAATGAGGATGCCCCAACCGCATGTGCCAAACGTAAGAGGATCGCGCAGCAACAAACGCGGAGCTAAGGAGGACGTATGCCATGTGTAGAGACCCCGTACACATGTCTCTTAAAAAGAACCTTCCTGGTCAAAATGTCTTTCACATAAAAACAAAGGGGGTGAAACTCAAAGAAAACATTATTGTCCTTTGCAAAACGCTGGACAGATAATAGAGAAGAAGAGAGATCATGGACATGTAAAACATCATGTAACTTTAAAAGACCTAGAATCAGTAGCTAACGAAGCGGAACCAACATTAACAATAGGCAAACCTGTACCACCGCCGACTCGCAAAGTCTCCGGGCCATCATAACCTGTCGCAAAAGTCATCAAAGAAGAATCAGGCGTAGCATGATTTGTAGCACCAGTGTCAGGGAACCACTGATGAGGACCGTTGGAATCACCATTATCACCAGAGACGGTCACATTAGCCTGAAAACCCGGAGCCCCTGAATAACGCCGAAAATAGTTGGCTCCCGTGTGACCAAAACGTTTACAAATTTGACACGGATCATCATAGCGCCAAAACAATTGGCTCCCGTGTGACCAAAACATTTACAAATTTGACACGGATCATCAAAGTCACATCGCTGTCTGGACCGCTTCTCATACAGTGTATCGTGGTTCGACGCCATCGGCTGAGCAGTATGTAGCAGCGGAGCAGATCTCGAACTGAACCTCAGTCTTCTTGTCTTTACTTGATTTCGTCGATCAAGAAACCTTAATATTTAGAATTCTGCCTATATTATTTTGGTGGGCAACAAATGGAGTTCTCTTTCACGCAATTTAAGGATAAACAAGAAGAATTAGCTGAGCAAATAACACAACTTCCTGGATATTCTTTCTAGGTGTCGGATCCGGTGGTGACTATAATACTGCTGACGTCATGTAATAATTTTTGTAAATTGTTGTAAACCTAGCTAACTGATACCAGATGAGAATATAATTGTGTTGTATTCTAAATAATGTCAAGAGTACAGGGAGCGAATATATAGAGATGCTAGATAGAATCCTAGTCTAACACGAATAATATAGTCCTAGTCTAATATGAATAATATAGTCCTAATAACAATTACATCCCCAGACAACACACAAAGAGCATTTTTGAATCAGCTAGAGAAGGTATCCCTAGTCACACTATCAACAGGGAGGCGAGATTCACTCCAAACCAACTGGGCATAATCACAATTTATTATGGAGTGCATTGTATCCTCATGGTGGGACACGCACATCGGGTATGAGGGCTCACCTCAACCCTTCTTATAAGTATTTTAGTGGTGGTAGGGAGGATCCCACTAATAGCTCTCTATAAAAAGTCTTCCACTTGGGTGGGGCTTTAATTTTCCATAAAGAGTTCCACTTGCTAAACCTTGGGGTGGTTGTACTCAACTCCCCTACTATGAGCCTATAACCACTTTTCACAGAATAGATGCCGTTCAGGTCCTATGCCAGTACCATGAGTCCTCATATGATGGGGCCACATGAATCCTAACGATGCGGTTCACATCATTAGGAGTAAAAATATCTCTCAGAATAGCCAAATTCCAATTATTTGTTTCTTGATCAATCAAACCAGACACCATTTAGCCTTGCAATTTCTGGGGCATAGTGTATGTATCATTGGGTCATGAATATCAAGAAGCCACGGGTGACCCCATATTAAGGTAGAGCTGTAACACCCCAGATTTTTAAGACATTTAAAACTTATAATAAAGGTAGAATCTTATTAAATCCCAAGATATAAATACAAGCGTTCGGGGTGCTATGCCACACCTGGGCTAGAGAACCCAAGTGCACAGGCTAACTAACTAATATCCTCAAAGCGTAAATACGTAAACGTGGCACGCAGGCCAAAAGGGAAACTATCTACTTCTAAGTTGTAGCGCACTCCAGTGACTTAATCTTCTGTGCCTGAAAGCCAAATATATCTGTTCAGCGAGAGATGCTGGTAACCCACTCCAACGCGTTGAAATACAATACATATAGAGATATATATAGATATACGAAAACCATTTTGAGCATGAAGATATATCCTACGAACTCTAGCTTTAAAACCGGGAATGACTCGACAGATAAGGCCAGACACAAGCAACAGTTATAACGAGCATATGCAGTTCACAACAGATAAGGCAGATAAGGCAAAGCATAAACAATGATCATAACCCAACATGAACAATCCCCAATATAAATCCCATAGTCACATCCCCCAAGACACTCGTAATCACAACTCGTCCATGTCACAACACATAACACACTTTGTTGGCGCCACAGGACCAATCGCATGCCCATACATGAGGGTCAGCGCATATAGCTCTGACACGGCCCGCAGCACCCTGCCCGTATCGCAACACGGAGGGTCGATCGCAACGACCGATGAACCGCAGCTCATCATAATGTTTGATCGCAACCAAACAGTGGACCGCAGCCCAAGAGAGTGTGTCATCTGACTGTAGCCAGGAATTCCCATCTGACTACAGCCAGCCTCTGAACCGCAGCTCAGGAAAGATGTCACCTGATTGCAGCCAGGAATTCCCATCTGACTACAACCAGCTTCTGGACCGCAGCCCAGGATACCGTCATCCGACTGCAGCCAGGAATTCCCATCTGACTGTAGCCGCTTCTGAACCGCAGCTCAGGATAACCAATCCGATCGCAACCGAATTGGGGTAACAGCCACATAACACATAACAAGCACATGCAACCCACATTACACATTGGGAAGGGGAATAAGCGTATAACAACCTTATGCGTGATCCATCACGTACTAAGAATAGTCCTAAGGGATCATACTTCTTCCACCTAGGTCAACGGGATACCAATTCAACTAGCATGCAATATAATAGACCCATAAACCTACGAACGGTACCCGAAATATCAAACTAGACATAGGCACGACAAACGGGTCCGTTGGGACACCACGGGGATCGGGGAAACATCAAACGGGGAAGCCGGGGTCCCGAGGGGGGAAAATTCCAGCGGGTAGCCGGTGGGTGGGGGTCCACCCGCCGGCTAACACTGTTCCGGGCAGCGGGTGCCCGGCGGGCAGCTGCCCGCCGCCGGCTGCCCGCTGCCGGAGCTGCCCGAATTGCGCGGGTTAGGTGGTGGGTCCCCTACCCCCACTGACTCTTTTCACCACTTTTCGTCCCGGGAACATTGTGGAACCCGAAACCATGCTTAGACACTTTTCAACGTAATTAACGACAACACATAGACAATTAACGGATCAAATACGATAAACGAACGGCACATAACCTATCATGCTTTTCTAATCATAATCAACACCCAAACATGCGATTTCCCCACTCGATAATCAAGAATAATATCATACGATACAACCTAGGGTTCTAATCACTTTTATATCGATCAAGAATACAATTCGTCTTCTAATTGCAAGATTCGGTAGGAACAACACATAATCATCAAGGATACCAATTAATCATCAAAAACATCATAATCATCAAGAACAACACATAATCATCAAAACCCCAATTAATCATCAAGAACATCATAATTATCAAGAAACTCCCAATATCCAGATTATCAAGATTCCTCATGGAATCATTATATCGACATCAATAATAATCATCATCAATCGCCATTTACAACAATATGGGGGAAACCCTAAGGGGAAATCATAGCTATGAAAATAGGTTTTGTTGAGACATGGTTACCTCTTAATTAATTCCTTGGCTATGAAGGGTCTTTCTTTAAGCTTTCCTTGCTTTCTTGATTTCTTCTAGGGGATTCTTGGAGCACTTTGGGGTGGTGGAACGTTTATTGTGGTGGGGGGTTCTAGGTGCCTCTTAAGTCCCCTATTTATATATTTAGGAGTCCTGGTTAGGAACTAATATTATAGGCTTGCCTAATTCTATTCCTTTTGGAACTAAGGATTGAGTTTAGGGATAAGGTCCATGTCCATAGTGGACCATATTAATTAATTAAAGGGAATCCTAATCGTAGTCTGAATAGTAAAAGGCCTACTTCCTTTATTCCTAATAGATAACTAGGTCTAGGATTCCTAATTAGAATCTGAATAGTAAAGGGTTTACTTTCTTTATTCCTAATAGGCTTAGGACTCTAATTTAGGCAAGGGTCCACGGTTCATGGTGGACCTTTATTAATTAATTAAAGGAAACCTAACCGAATTAAATCATATTTAATTATTATTAACGGGATTAATTTAATAATTAATCCGGGATTGAAGGCCGTAACACGGGGTGTTACACTCTCCCCCCCTTACGAGAAGCTTCGTCCCCGAAGCTTGGAAATCATTGCAGGGTTAACGAGTCAAGAGAAGAACCGTGGTCCTATAGAGAAGGTATTTCACGGGGAAATTGTATACTTGCACGCCTATGTGTGTTGGGTTTTTGGGAGCGATTAGGTTTTACAGGGTTAAGAGAGTGGGTTTCAAACTTGAGGACACGGTGAATTCAGGAATTAGGATCAAGTTTCGAGGTTGCAACTTAGGTTGTGAGGTTGCCACTTGTATGGAATCGTTAAAAACATGGGATTGAGAATGGGGTCTGAAGGGTAGAAAGGGTTTTGAAATAAGGAAGGGGCCGATTTTCCGAGGGAGGGAAAGGAATTCCGCTAGGATGGGTTAAGGTTTCTCGATCCCAAAGTGAATAATCTGGTTAGATGCTTTGATCACGATGCGCCGACGAGCTGATGATCCTCCTTCCTTGGTGTTGGTGCTTGCTTGACTTTAAGATCCTTGTTAGACCTTGCTTCCCAGGCTAAGGTTTCATCCTTCTCTTCTTTCTTGAGGGAATTTCCCGTGGTGATTCAACACTTACTTCTTTAATGCGCCCAAGGTCTTGACCGAGTTGGGTCAACCAAGCCAATCTCTTAGGGCGCATTTCCCAAATTCTTCCCAAAGTCTCTTGGGAGTCGATGGATTTTGGGTTGAATTTCTCTTCTTATTGAATTTCATCTCCTCTTTAGTGGATGAAATTCTTAGTAAGACTTCATGTCTTACCCGAGGTTCGGCATTGTTGTGCCCTGTTTGTGTTATTTTTTAATGATGAAGGTGTCCTTGCGTGCCCTTTTTCTTTTAAAGCGCAGTCAGTTACCAAATCTCGTTGTGGGATGACTCGGCGACTTTACGAGTCACCTCATCTCCTTGTAGGTCCTTAATGACCCTTGAAGTCTTGGCGCGAATGTGTTCTTCACCCTTTTGCTTAGCACCATGGGCTACGTAGTTCTTGATTCCATACAACTTGTAAGGAGTCCTCTGATTTGCTCGAACGATGTCCATGGTTTGGAGGAGTCCCGGTCCCTCCTTAGCATTTTGACTTTTAAGGTTTTCGTGGTTCTTAGTACGAGTTCCCAACTCACCTCCTTGGTTTGCGCAATCCTTTACGCCAAACATCCCTAGTCGGTTGTATCGTAGGATCCGATTTCAATTACTCGTGCAATGTAATTGATTGTGATTTCCCGATGGTGTCTCGTGCGTCAAGGTCTTTTACGTAGGACACTATGTTTAGGTGGTCCATGCTTCCTTACCCAAGACTCACATTCCTCAATCGAGGCACAGAAGTGCGCCACAAATCAATAAAATGAGGGGTTAAGAAATCAGCACATTGTACCAGTGGGCGCGAGGTGGGCGGTCGTCCGCCTGCCAAGCTCCTGCCAAGGACCCGCCAAGGTCCCGTCAAGGACCCGTTGGGGACCCGCGGGAAAGTGACTAGGAATAGTCAATTCCTTCGGGAAAGACCCCAAAAATGCACAGATTCATGTCCTATGTCCTGACAAGTCCCATGCCATTGTGCACAATAAAAGGGACTTGGATACATAGGATGACCCATCGTACAATGTTCATTGATCCTTAAGCACGAGTTCTAGAGCCCACATATACATACATATATATACCTATGTTTTCTTGGTCTGGGTTTAAAGGGGTGTAAGGAGTGCAAGGGCTAGGTTTCAAAGTCGAGGGGCGGATAGGGTCGATGTCTCAAGGTCGTAATACAGGAAGGAAGGTTGCCACCTTGTACGGGTTCGTCTGTAATGAGGGATCAAGAGCGAGGTTTGGAGTGATAGGACGGATTCTTTAACGAAATGGTACTTGATTGGCAAGGGGAGGGAAAGGGGCTAAGGACTCTTGGCTTTGAGTGATTAGGCCTGTTTGGGGCTTGGTTGTGGCGTGCAATCGAACTGGTGATCCCTTTTCCTTGGCTTTGTTTGATTCTAAGATTTTCGTTTGATCTTCTCTTCCCGTGTCGAAGTCCCCTTCGTTTCTATGGCTTCCAGGGGAATTCTCGTGATGGTTTCCGTGCACGTTCCCCTTGGATGCCCAGAAGTCTGGACCCAGTCGGTTTAGTGGGTCAAACCCCTAGGTCTTGACTCCTAATCCTTGCCGAGGGTTCTTAAGGGTAAGGGGGTTTCGGGTTAGTTTTTCTTGTTCTATTGGGTTTCATCCCTTCCTTGGTGGATGAAATTCTTAGCAAGGATTTGTGTCCTCCTCGAGGTTCGGCCTGTTGCACCTATTTGACGATGTTTTCTGTAGCGAGGGCCCCTGACACATTGAACGTATTTGTTTGCCCGCTCTTGTCAATGCATGGCATTCTTCGGTGGCGTACGTACAGGCTATGGTTTCTCGTGAAGCCTTCACGGTTTTCGTGCAAGGGTGGGGTGATACGTATTCGTAACCTCCACCTACTTTGCCGATTCTTATCTAACAACTTATTTTAATATTGAATCAATGAATGTCGGTTCTTCACGCCCTGGGCAGGGTAAGGGCCTTATGCTGCTCTACGTTTTTAACAGGGTTTCCAAACGGAGTGGGGATATGAACTTAGAGTAAGGGCAATAACAATTTAGGGTTTCCGAGGGTTTGGGTTAAGCGCAACAAAGGGTGAGCAAGATCATGACGGTTGCGAATTTTCTCTTAAGGTAATTAAGGATTCGGGGTGGGAGTTTTCAACAAATATGGGTATCAAGATGCTGGGGTTTCAGGGCGGATGATATTTTAAATTGGGGTGGTGGGGTCGCAAGGTGTCGCGATGTACTTACCTTGCACCCAAGGATTCGACTAATGGTGTCGTTCCTTTGCTACTTTAATAGGTGTCCAAGTTCTCCTTCCTGTTTGTTGTAGCCGCAACCCGGGTTCGCCGAGATAAGGCAACTTGTCGGAAGGTGCATGTCATTTGTCTGACTCGGGGGTTATCGTGGTTACCCTGGGTTGGTGCGTATTGCAGTCCGTCCCTTTTAGCAGTCCTGACTGTAACGTCGCTTCTTAGTAGTCATCCAAATCTTCCTTTTCTTTGGTCAGGGTCCTTGTCAAGTCTTTTGACGGGAGTTAGGACGAGGCGATTTATCGGGTAAGTGTACGTTACCCAGTTGTGGAAGTAAACTTATCTATTCGCACCCTTACCTGGTGTGGTAAGCGTAGGGGGAGGTTCCTTTAAGTTAGAGAGGGATGAAGTGAGGGGAGGTTATGTGTAGGTTTCACAATCTCACTGCGCGTCCTAAGATTCCTGGATCTTATGTTCCTAAGTACCTAGAGTTCAAGCCTAGTGTCCTAAAGTCCGGTCTTAAGAGTCTTATCCTAGGGTCAAACTTGAGCTCTGATACCAACTGTAACACCCCAGATTTTTAAGACATTTAAAACTTATAATAAAGGTAGAATCTTATTAAATCCCAAGATATAAATACAAGCGTTTGGGGTGCTATGCCACACCTGGGCTCGAGAACCCAAGTGCACAGGCTAACTAACTAATATCCTCAAAGCGTAAATACGTAAACGTGGCACGCAGGCCAAAAGGGAAACTATCTACTTCTAAGTTGTAGCGCACTCCAGTGACTTAATCTTCTGTGCCTGAAAGCCAAATATATCTGTTCAGCGAGAGATGCTGGTAACCCACTCCAACGCGTTGAAATACAATACATATAGAGATATATATAGATATACGAAAACCATTTTGAGCATGAAGATATATCCTACGAACTCTAGCTTTAAAACCGGGAATGACTCGACAGATAAGGCCAGACACAAGCAACAGTTATAACGAGCATATGCAGTTCACAACAGATAAGGCAGATAAGGCAAAGCATAAACAATGATCATAAACCAACATGAACAATCCCCAATATAAATCCCATAGTCACATCCCCAAGACACTCGTAATCACAACTCGTCCATGTCACAACACATAACACACTTTGTTGGCGCCACAGGACCAATCGCATGCCCATACATGAGGGTCAGCGCATATAGCTCTGACACGGCCCCGCAGCACCCTGCCCGTATCGCAACACGGAGGGGTCGATCGCAACCGACCGATGAACCGCAGCTCATCATAACGTTTGATCGCAACCAAACAGTGGACCGTAGCCCAAGAGAGTGTGTCATCTGACTGTAGCTAGGAATTCCCATCTGACTACAGCCAGCCTCTGAACCGCAGCTCAGGAAAGATGTCACCTGATTGCAGCCAGGAATTCCCATCTGACTACAACCAGCTTCTGGACCGCAGCCCAGGATACCGTCATCCGACTGCAGCCAGGAATTCCCATCTGACTGTAGCCGGCTTCTGAACCGCAGCTCAGGATAACCAATCCGATCGCAACCGAATTGCGGTAACACGCACACATAACACATAACAAGCACATGCAACCCACATTACACATTGGGAAGGGGAATAAGCGTATAACAACCTTATGCGTGATCCATCACGTACTAAGAATAGTCCTAAGGGGATCATACTTCTTCCACCTAGGTCAACGGGATACCAATTCAACTAGTATGCAATATAATAGACCCATAAACCTACGAACGGTACCCGAAATATCAAACTAGACATAGGCACGACAAACGGGGTCCGTTGGGACACCACGGGGATCGGGGAAACATCAAACGGGGAAGCCGGGGTCCCGAGGGGGGGAAAATTCCAGCGGGTAGCCGGTGGGTGGGGGTCCACCCGCCGGCTAACACTGTTCCGGGCAGCGGGTGCCCGGCGGGCAGCTGCCCGCCCGCCGGCTGCCCGCTGCCGGAGCTGCCCGAATTGCCGCGGGTAGGTGGTGGGTCCCCTACCCCCCACTGACTCTTTTCACCACTTTTCGTCCCGGGAACCATTGTGGAACCCGAAACCATGCTTAGACACTTTTCAACGTAATTAACGACAACACATAGACAATTAACGGATCAAATACGATAAACGAACGACACATAACCTATCATGCTTTTCTAATCATAATCAACACCCAAACATGCGATTTCCCCACTCGATAATCCAAGAATAATATCATACGATACAACCTAGGGTTCTAATCACTTTTATATCGATCAAGAATACAATTCGTCTTCTAATTGCAAGATTCGGTAGGAACAACACATAATCATCAAGGATACCAATTAATCATCAAAAACATCATAATCATCAAGAACAACACATAATCATCAAAACCCCAATTAATCATCAAGAACATCATAATTATCAAGAAACTCCCAATATCCAGATTATCAAGATTCCTCATGGAATCATTATATCGACATCAATAATAATCATCATCAATCGCCATTTACAACAATATGGGGGAAACCCTAAGGGGAAATCATAGCTATGAAAATAGGTTTTGTTGAGACATGGGTTACCTCTTAATTAATTCCTTGGCTATGAAGGGTCTTTCTTTAAGCTTTCTTGCTTTCTTGATTTCTTCTAGGGGATTCTTGGAGCACTTTGGGGTGGTGGAACGTTTATTGTGGTGGGGGGTTCTAGGTGCCTCTTAAGTCCCCTATTTATATATTTAGGAGTCCTGGTTAGGAACTAATATTATAGGCTTGCTAATTCTATTCCTTTTGGAACTAAGGATTGGGTTTAGGGATAAGGGTCCATGGTCCATAGTGGACCATATTAATTAATTAAAGAGAATCCTAATCGTAGTCTGAATAGTAAAAGGCCTACTTCCTTTATTCCTAATAGATAACTAGGTCTAGGATTCCTAATTAGAATCTGAATAGTAAAGGGTTTACTTTCTTTATTCCTAATAGGCTTAGGACTCTAATTTAGGCAAGGGTCCACGGTTCATGGTGGACCTTTATTAATTAATTAAAGGAAACCTAACCGAATTAAATCATATTTAATTATTATTAACGGGATTAATTTAATAATTAATCCGGGATTGAAGGCCGTAACACGGGGTGTTACAAGAGCTTCCATTGCAAATCCTTCTTCTTACACCACTACATACCAAACCATGGGCAACCATAACACTTCTCCAACAATAGCTGGGGTTATTCACCACAGTAGCATCTATGAAAGAAATCTTAGGAAAATACGTTGTTTTATAAACCCGAGCACCCAAAGAATGCGGTTTTGTCCCATGCTTGTTTGCCCAACATAGCCAGATTAAATGCACGCAGGTCCTTGAAACCCAAACTACCTACCCCTTTTGGTTTACACATACGATCCCAGACCATCTAGTGAATACTACTTCCATTAGCTCCTCTTGAACCCCACCAAAAAGGGTTCATGGTTCTCTCAATAGCACGACACAGGGAGTCATTTAGCAAGAAAACACTCATAGAGAACGTAGGCATGACCTGAGCCACACTTTTAAGGAGTATTTCTTTGCCAGCCTGCGACAACAACTTTTTATTCCAAAAACCAATTCTCTACTTTATTTTTGCTCAATACAGGAAAAAATATGCCTCTTATTTCGTCCAACAAAAGAGGGTAAGTCTAGGTATTTTCCAAAATTCGGTGCCTGAGAGACACCTAACAAAGAAACCACAGCGTACCTATCTTCCTCCTCCATGTTCCTACTAAAACACACACTAGATTTATGATAATTAACTGTCTGACTTTATAGAAGCTTATATGTACTCAGGCACTGCTTTACTACACCCGCCTCATGCAAATTTGCTTTAAAGAACAGTAGGCTGTCATGTGCGAAGAAAAGATGTGAGATAGCCAAGGTGTAACACCCCGTGTTATGGCCTCCGTATCCGGATTAATTATTTAATTAATTCCGTTGCCATATAATTAAGAGGGGTTTAATTAGACTAGAATCCCCCATTAATTAATTAGTGTGGTCCACAATGGACCATGGACCCTTATCCTTAACCAAGTCCTTAATTCTATAAGGAATAGGAAAAGTGGACCTTTACCATTTAGGTCATAGTTAGGACTCCTAGATCTATATATAGGGACTTAGGAAGCATTTAGAAACCCATCACAGTTAATTCTACCACACAAGATATTCCCGAAGGGAAACCTACAGAGGAATCCCCTGCCACCAAATGTAGAGGAATCCACTGGAGGGAAATCTTAGAGAAGAACCTTAGTAGCCAAGGATATTGATTAGGGCTAAGAGGTAACCCATGTCTCAACAAAACCTATTTTCCTTGCTATATCTTATTCATTGGCTCTTTTGATAATCATATGTGTAATTCTGTGATTGAGTCTTGGTAGAGCCTTACTTAGGGTTTATATTGTGTTTATGTGATAATCTTGATATTGTGATTAATTATATGAATGATCTTGTATTGTGATTAATTATATGAATGATCTTGTATTGTGATAATCTTGATATTGTGATTGGTCAGGTGTTGAGTCTAGCCTAGGACTTGTGTTTGAGACTTTGCATATAGATTTCTTGGTGTTCGTGTGGTTTCGGATGCTCCTGAACCGTTATATGATTAATGTGGAGTCTTGGCATGTTTAAGAGTCAAGTTAGAACGTAATTGGTATGATTCTTGATTTAATTCCGTTAAGTGAATACATGGTGTTGTCGTTATGTGTTTAAATGTGTCTGGACATGGTTTCGGGTTCCACGAGTGATCCCAGGACCAAAAAGTTGCTTGTGTACCTGTGGTGGGTAAGTGGGGGGGGGGGGGTGACCACCCGTTGGAATGGCGAGTGGCCATTGGCGGTCACCCACCCGCCACCTACCCGCTGGAAAGGGTATATGGTTCGTGATGTTTTTCCTTGTTTGTTGTTTCCCCATGTCCCGTTGTACCCTGTTTGTCGTGTATGAGTCTCGTTTGGTGTTTTGTGTGTCATTCTAGGAATATATGTGTAATACGTGTCGTTGTTGTTGTGTCTTGATTGTTATTTGATTATGTGTTGATTGATAGGATGGTGATGAGTATCGTGGTCATTGCGCAATGGCCGGTGTGAATGATGATGATGATGATGATGATGAGATTGTGATTGGTGGAAATGAATTGTTGGAGATTGGCACCACTTGTGCCCGGTCATTGTACTAAAGGTACAGGCCATAGCGGTTACTGTGCTAAAGGCACAAACTCACCTTCGACTAGCTTGCCGTTGAGCATGGGCCAGGTTATAAGTGTTGCGGTATTATGTTAGAGTTATATGCGCTAACCCCTTGATATTGGCACTAGAGGTGCGGATCATGTGAATGGCACAGCGGCACCATCTTAATGTGTTGGTGGTTGATAGGTGGTTTGTCGGTGGGGGCATGTAGTTGCCCAGAGGAATAAGGGGTGGTGATATATGGGTGGCTTGGAGGTATAGGTTGGAACTAATATAAGGATGGAGGGGAGCTACAAGGTTGGAGCTTGGTATAAGGTTAGAGGATGAATTGTGTGCTTTGATGACTACTTGCTAATTGATTGTCTTGAATGCCTTCGTTGCCTCTAATTGTTATTTATATGCTATCTGCCCGTTATGTCTTGTATTGCGTTCTTAGGATGCATGTCAGTCTTTATGATTATTCTATAGTGTCGAGTCTGTTAATGTGTCTTGAGTCTTGATCTTGGATTTAAATTAGAGTCTCATAAGTATAATGTATTCCAGTTTCAAAATGAGTTTCTTATATCTACCTATATTGTACTTAATGCGTTGGAGTGTAATAGGAACTAGTACACATGGAATCCAGTAAGGGTAAATAGTGGGCTCATCACAAGGCCCATAACTACATCCTTAAAGCATCAATGGTGGAAGAAACAAGAAAGTCAAATAAAAATTTCATTCGATAGAGGAAAGTATTATAAGTGGCCTATTTCAAGTGATGTCACAGATCGAAGACAATGTTTAGAAGATTCGAGGTCGAATCATTTTTCAAGAAGGGGAGGATGATGCGGCCCAACATAATGAAGATTCATTAAGAGTACAAAGTGGGCCAATCACAAGATCCAAGGCCCAAATCAGCTTTATTATTTGTGGTCATCATTATTTTAAATTGTTTGGAATTAAAGAGAAAACACTAGTTTGTATTTAGAAAGGATTCCTTAAATCCCTTTCTAAATAGGACTATGTTTACTTGCTTTCTAGATTAGGTTTAAGACTCTTTCTGTATTTAGAAAAAGATTCCTTAAATCCCTTTCTAAATAGGACTATATTTACTTGCTTTCTAGATTAGGTATAGGACTATTTTTCCCATTGTATTTAGGATTACAATGCTGCCCTATACCTATAAATAGGGCACATCCATATCAGTTTTAAGGAGGCTTCAATTCAATAAAATTCTTAAGTTTTTCTTTACACTTGTGTAAGAAACCTTATGGCTAATTGTGGACTCAATTAGTGGCTAGTCGTGGACTCGACTAGCAAATTGATTCGTGGACTCGAATCAATCTTACTTTCTTCAACCTTGGGTTTAGTTTCGTGGACTCGTTCTTGAATCGAAGGAAACTAGATCCGACTCTAGTTGATTGAAGATTGCATCATCAAAGTACTTGAAGCTACAATGGGATTCTTCCAAGTCTTTGAGTATTTGGGACTAAGGGTTTCTCATGAGATCTAAGGTATTTTGATACATCTCTATCTTTTCTTTGAGAGCATTTTTGGGACAATATTCCATCTTTATTTGAACCTTGGACTAGGTTCATATCAATTTGGTATTCCGAGCCTAGGTTTATCTCATTATCATTAGAAATTTTGTATTCAAAGCCTAGGTTTATCTCATTCTTATCGTACATACTACTTTTTTTTTTTTCGTGTCTTATTCATTAAAAAACCCTAAAAAAATTTTCTTTTGCATTCTTGATTGTGTTCTTGAATCTTGATACATGTTCTCCAGTTTCTTGAAAAACAATCCAGAAAGAGTTTTCCCTTTTTCCCGACCTATATCAACGAGACCTCACACCTCACACCTCCCAAGCACCATATTACCACATATTCTGTCAAGAAAACAACCCCATATCACCCTTACCTATATCCAAAGCGCATTTACGCGCAATCACGTCGCAATCATACCCTGTCCAGATTTTCGCGTTCTGTGACCAGTTTCAAAGAATGACCTATATCTGGAGATCCACTGATTAGTTTTATCTGAAATTTTTATATGTTGTAGATCTCGTATGGGGCGTTCTATTGATATATTATACACTTGCTAATTCCTTATGGTCATTGAGATATTGATCTTCGAATTAAGGGCAGCGTTTTTGTTTTTTTGTGTGATTCTTGAAATTCTTGATTATGTTTTGAAGGGATTGTGTGGATCTTCTTGGTCCGAAATTTTTTTTGATATTTACAGTAGTTATTTGGAGGTTACTTATCAAAAAAAAATCAAAAAAAAAAATCAAGAAAGAGAGAAAAAAAAAAAAGAGAAAGCAAAGAAAAAAAAAAAGAAGAAGAATAAGGTTGGGGAAAGAATAAGGTTGGTAGGAGAATCTTGGAGGGAAAAGGAAGGGGAAAAGTATAAGGTTGGAAGGAGTTCTTGATAGATTTCTATTTGGTTGTGGTATACTTGAACCCCTCTTACATTCTATTTGTCTCTATCTGTTGATATTGGTCTTGCATATCTTTCTGCCATACTTCCTTCTTTGGTTTCCTTTTTCTTTCAAATCTTATTTAGTTTCTTTGCTCGTATTGTCCTTTTTCTTTGCTTCTTGCTCTCAATTTTATTACCTACCTCGCGATACACCTTACTCTCAAAGGCTTGTGAAGTTTTCCAAGGTACGTATTCTTGAACTTTGAGGTTGAATCCATATCAACTTGAATTCCGGACTAGAATTTTCCTTTTCGGAAAAAGGCTTGTGAGAGTATCTGCCACCTTGAGCGATACACGAGTGGAGTGTGTATTTGTAAGAGTGTGTAGTGCACCCCCAGAGCCATAAAATCCACGTCATACCTGCGAGCTGCGAATAGTGAGGGAGCGAGCCAACTTTTTGGTTTCACTAATGTGACTACTCACACATATTCTTGTTTTTTCGATATTTTTTTTTGCTCTACAGATGGCTGAACAAGTTCCAAACCTGCCCCAGACATTAGAACAAAAGATAGACAGGTTACTCAAATGAATGAATAATTTGGAACAATGCTCATAGCAAGTGCAACCACCAGCAGGAAGAGTGGATCCTAGATGTCAAAGGATCCAGCAGCGTAATGCAGAGTTAGGAAACATTAAACATGAAATTCCTAACTTCACCGGTGAGAAAGAACCAACTGAATACATAGAATGTGAGAATGCTATTGAAACTCTTTTCTATTTAAAGCATTATTCTGATCTTACAAATATTAGGCTAGTTGCTACATCTTTTAAGGGGTATGCTTTATCTTGGTGGCGAAAAAGAAATAGAGAGAGAGTTGCTAATTTTATTCCCTATGAATCTTGGGTTCAAGTGAGGGAAGATATGCGTCTAAACTTTCGCCCTAAATTTTTTTTTCTATGATCTTGAAAGAAAATTGCAGGGAACCGTGCAAGGAACAATGTTAGTTGATGAGTACCACCAAACTATAAATATTTTGCTTGAACAGGGAAACATACATGAAGAAGAGACAAAAACTATTGCTCGTTTCGTACATGGATTGAACTTAGAAATTCGATGTGGAATGAGTATTCAGAGATATGACACCCTTTTATGATGTCTTGTATGCTGCACGTGAATCTGAGGCAAAAATCAAAGAGGTGAAAATGTACAAGTCCAACAATGGTGCATCAAGATGGAACAACACTTGTTCCACCCCTCAAAGGCGTGATGAACATCCTCCTCCAAGAGATGATTCGCGAGACAAAGGTAAGGAAAAGGTAAGTGAGGCAGTGACGCCTCAACATGATAGAGAATTGATTTGTTATAGATGTAATGGGAGAGGCCACATAGCTCGTGATTGCCCTAACAAGAGGGTAGTTAAGATAACAACACAATCTGAAAAATTTACTTCTTGTCTTGAATATAAATCTGAGGATGAGGTTTGTGACCATTTTGAAACCCTCAATGAACATGTTGAGGGGGAACCATTCATACCTTTAGATTCTGATTCTAAATATGTTGATAGTGAGTCTTGTCATACTGTTGTTGTTAAGAATATTTTGAATGTTCACCCTTTAAAAGAAGATGAGTCTCAAAGAGAAAATATATTTTGTGCTAAAGGGTCAATTAGAGAGAATGCTTGTGATATGGTAATAGATTCTAGAAGTTGCACAAATGTGGCTAGTGCAGCTATGGTTAAATTTCCCGAGTTACCTTTGCTTAATCATCAAAATCCTTATTGTTTGCAATGGTTAACTGATGTAGGAGGCTAGAGTAGCCAAACAGGATCTTATTCATTTATCTATTAACAGTTACTCTAATGAAATCTTGTGTGATAATATCCCAATACAGGCTGCTCATATCTTGTTAGGTAGACCATTGCAATTTGACAGAAAAATAAGTTCTGATGGAATGAGGAACACTTATGTGTTTCACATGAGTGGAGTTACATATGTCTTGCCTCGTTTGTATCCTAAACAAGTAGAAGAAATTCAATTGACATTGATGCAAGCTCTCAAACCAGTCTCAAAGAAGGAAGAAATCAAAGAGAGAAAAGTGGAACCTGCATGTTTGGAATTGCAATCACACTCCAATCCTCTAACTCAATTTGTAGCCAAACAAAGGGACCACAATCAGTGATACAGTGGAAAGAACCAGCCCAAGGTGTCAAAGTGCAACCTCTCTTGGTAACTAAAAAGGATAGTATGCAAGAGAAAGGAAGGGGAGTCACTTTCTACTCACTTTTATTTCAAAAGCACGCATTAATATTCTCTAGATTTCTTTGTCATGTTTCTATTAATGACCTACTTGTTAGATGTGTTAGAAATTTGTTTGCCTCCAAACATCCAAGATTTCTTAAATTTGATTTTATTAAAACTTTATTTGATATAGATAAGGAATCACTAGGAAGTTATAAGGCACATTTGAAAACTTCTTATGTGAAATACTACTTGCTCAAGGGGTTCTCGTTCAAAGTCAATGGGATTGGCACTTTTTGCTTGGATTTGAGCATTGGTTTAATTATTGATTCACATAAGGGACAATTTGGTTTTCCAAAGAGTGATGATGTTTTGCATGGATATTTTCATTGGCCAAAGAAGAAAAAAGATGTAGAATCTTAGGTTCATAATTGTGCTACTTACCACCGCAATTCATCTAAATCATTACTTGATATTTCCATAGATTTTGTGTTTGGTTTAGCCTTAAGCTCTAGGAGGAAAGATGTTGTACTTGTTGATAATTTAAACAAGATGACTAAATTTAATATGTCTCATTGTTGAACTATTACCATTCAAAATGTTTAAATTCCATGCTGTGTCATTAGACTTAATTGCCTTACTTGTTGATTGTAGGATGAAGATTGGAGCGACTCGTGTCAAGCATCCCAAGAAAAAGTTCCATGAGCGTGATAAACCTCGAAGTGAGCTTTCTAATTTGTCTTTCATTGAAGATTTGGATTCGAGAACGAATCCTTTTCAAGAATGGGAGAATAATAGGAACTAGTACACATGGAATCCAGTAAGGGTAAATAGTGGGCTCATCACAAGGCCCATAACTACGAAGTGAGCTTGCTTGTTGATTGTAGGATGAAGATTGGAGCGACTCGTGTCAAGCATCCCAAGAAAAAGTTCCATGAGCGTGATAAACCACGAAGTGAGGTTGCTAATTTGTCTTTCATTGAAGATTTGGATTCGAGAACGAATCCTTTTCAAGAATGGGAGAATAATAGGAACAAGTACACATGGAATCCAGTAAGGGTAAATAGTGGGCTCATCACAAGGCCCATAACTACATCCTTAAAGCATCAATGGTGGAAGAAACAAGAAAGTCAAATAAAAATTTCATTCGATAGAGGAAAGTATTATAAGTGGCCTATTTCAAGTGATGTCACAGATCGAAGACAATGTTTAGAAGATTCGAGGTCGAATCATTTTTCAAGAAGGGGAGGATGATGCGGCCCAACATAATGAAGATTCATTAAGAGTACAAAGTGGGCCAATCACAAGATCCAAGGCCCAAATCAGCTTTATTATTTGTGGTCATCATTATTTTAAATTGTTTGGAATTAAAGAGAAAACACTAGTTTGTATTTAGAAAGGATTCCTTAAATCCCTTTCTAAATAGGACTATATTTACTTACTTTCTAGATTAGGTTTAGGACTCTTTTTGTATTTAGAAAAAGATTCCTTAAATCCCTTTCTAAATAGGACTATATTTACTTGCTTTCTAGATTAGGTTTAGGACTCTTTTTCCCATTGTATTTAGGATTACAATGCTGCCCTATACCTATAAATAGGGCACATCCATATCAGTTTTAAGGAGGCTTCAATTCAATAAAATTCTTAAGTTTTTCTTTACACTTGTGTAAGAAACCTTATGGCTAATTATGGACTCAATTAGTGGCTAGTCGTGGACTCGACTAGCAAATTGATTCGTGGACTCAAATCAATCTTACTTTCTTCAACCTTAGGTTTAGGTTCGTGGACTCGTTCTTGAATTGAAGGAAACTAGATCCGACTCTAGTTGATTGAAGATTGCATCATCAAAGTACTTGAAGCTACAATGGGATTCTTCCAAGTCTTTGAGGATTCGGGACAAAGGGTTTCTCATGAGGTCTAAGGTATTTTGATCCATCTCTATCTTTTCTTTGAGAGCATTCTTGGGACAACATTCCATCTTTATTTGAACCTTGGACTAGGTTCGTATCAGAGTGGGTTACCATTATTATTCGCTGACGGTTGTTACACCGAACGTTTTTCAGGTAATGGGCATTAGCTACGGAGCGCGTTAGTCAGAGCCGTGGACTTAGTTTAGTTAGTTTTAGCGTAGTCGATGGCTTGCGTTGTAACACCCCGTGCTACGGCCCATAAACCAATTAATTATTTACCCGAAAAGAGGGATTAAATCTCATTAATTAATTAAGAAAGGTCCACCATGATCCATGGGCCCTTATCCCTAAAACCAATCCCCTAGTCCTATAGGAAATAGAATTAGCAAACCCATACCACTTAGACCCTAATTAGGAATCTTAAATATATAAATAGGGGGCCTAGGAGGCACTTAGACCCCACACCACAATAATCTCTCACCACATAAGAAGTTTCAAGAATTCCCTTAGGAGAAATCAAGAAAGAAGGAATCTTAAAGAAAGACCCTTCATAGCCAAGGAAATTAATTAAGACTAAGGGGTAACCTATGTCTTAACAAAACCTATTTTCTTTGCTATAATCTCCTTCTTTGGCTTCCTCTCTATACGCGTGTCTTAATAAATCGTTTATGATATTGATGATATGATCTTGATGATTGATGAGATGAATTTATGTGTGATCTTGATAAATCTTGATGTTTCTTGATGTTAAAAGATGAACTATGATCTTGATGATTTAAATATGATTAGAGCCCTAGGATGAATCGTGAAATACATATGGTGATATTCTTGATATGTTTGGGTGGGGATTCGCATGTTCGGGTGTTGATTATACTTAGAAGTCATAATAGGATATGTGCTATATGATTCTTGCTTTTGATCCGTTAATTGTCTACGTGGTATCATCAATTGCGTTTAAAAGTGTCTAAGCATGGTTTCGGGTTCCACAAAGGATCCTGGGGCAGTTATCTTGATAAAGAGTCAGTTGGGGGAAGGTGGGGGTAGGGGAACCCGCCACCTACCCGCTACCCAAAAAGGACGCCGCCGGCAGCGGGCAGGCGACTGCCCGCCGGGCACCCGCTGCCCGGAGGTTTGTCGCCGGCGGGTGGTCCTCCACCCACCGGCTACCCGTTGGAATTTGCCCAACTAGGGTCTTCGGCTTCCTCGTTTGATGTTTCCCCGACCCTCGTGGTGTCCCAACGGACTCCGTTTATCATGCCTAAAGTCTAGTTTGATGTTTCGGGTACCATTCGTAGGATAAATGAGTCTTATATATATCGCATGCTAGTTGAATTGGTATCCCGTTGGCCTAGGTGAAAGAAGTATGAACCCCTTAGGATTATTCCTAGTATGTGGATGACCACGCCTAGGTTTCATTATACGTTTTCTCCCCTTTCCCAATGTGTTAATATGGGTTGCATGTGCTTGCTATGTGTTATGTGTGCATGATACCCCAATTTGGTTGCGATCAAATTGGTTATTCCTGAGCTGCGGTTCAGAAGCTGGCTGCGGTCAGAATTACACTCTCGGGCTGCGGTCCACCATTTGGTTGCGATCAAACGTTTTACATGAGCTGCGGTTCATATTCCTGGCTGCGGTCAGATGATCACTCTTGGGCTGCGGTCCACTCTTTGGTTGCGATCAAACATTATGATGAGCTGCTGTTCATCGGTCGGTTGCGATACGAGGCAGGGTGCTGCGGAGCCCTTCGTGTTGCGATACGAGGCAGGGTGCTGCGGGGCCGTGTTAGAGCTATATGTGCTGACCCTCATGTATGGGCATGCGATTGGTCCTGTGGCGCCATCAAAGTGTGCTTGTGTGATGAGATGAATGATAATATAAATGAGATGAAGTGAATCCGTGACCATAGGATACATGCTAGTATCTTTACATGCTTGGTTCCAACTGTTGAATGTGCTTATCCCATAGGATATATGCTAGTATCTTTACATGCTTGGTTATAACTGTTGAATGTGCTTATCCCTATTTGTCGAGTCTATTCCGGTTTTGAAACTAGAGTTTCTTAGGATATATCTTCCTGCTTCAAAATGGCTTTCTTATATCTATATATACAAATATATACTTATACGGTATTTCAACGCGTTAGAGTGTTATTTGAACCTAGTCCAAGGTTCAAATAAATATGGAATATTGTCCCAAGAATGCTCTCAAAACTAAAGATAGAGATGGATCAAAATACCTTAGACCTCACGAGAAACCCTTTGTCTCGAATCCTCAAAGACTTGGAAGAATCCCATGTAGCTTCAAGTACCTCAATGTTGCAATCTTCAATCAACTAGAGTCGGATCTAGTTTCCTTCGATTCAAGAACGAGTCCACGAACCTAAATCTAAGGTTGAAGAAAGTAAGATTGATTCGAGTCCGCGAATCAATTTGCTAGTCGAGTCCACGACTAGCCACTAATTGAGTCCACAATTAGCCATAAGGTTTCTTACACAAGTATAAAGAAAAACATAGGAATTTTATTGAATTGAAGCCTGCCTGAAACTGATATGGATGCACCCTATTTATAGGTATAGGGGCAGCATTATAATTCTAAATACAATGGAAAAAAGAGTCCTAAACCTAATCTAGAAAACAAGTAAATAGAGTTTTATTTAGAAAAGGATTTAAGGAATCCTTTCTAAATACAACTAGTGTTTTCTCTTTAATTCCAAACAATTTAAATTAATGATGACCAAAAATAATAGGGCTGATTTGGGCCTAATTTAATCACCAAAATTAGCACTTAAACAATTATAAAAAAGCCTTGAGTTCTTCTTCATATTTTGCAAATAGGCTTGACTTGGATTTCCACCATCTTTGAACATCACCAATGAAGAGTTGCCTTAATTGTTTGGACTTGGGCCTTGTGATTGACCCAATTAGTACTCTTAATGGATCTTCATATGTTGGGCCGCATCATCCTCCCCTTCTTGAAAATGATTCGACCTCGAATCTTGTAAGCATTGTCTTCGATCCATGATATCACTTGAAATTGACCACTATAATATTTTCCTCTATCGAATGGACTTATTATTGGTCTTTGTTGTTTCTTCCACCAATGATGTTTTAAGGTCGTAGTTATGGGCCTTGTGATGAGCCCACTATTTACCCTTACTGGATTCCATGTGTACTGGTTCCTATTAGAGTGGGTTTCCAGCATTATTCGCTGAACATATATATTTGGCTTTCAGGCACTGACGATTAGCTCCGGAGCGCGCTAGAGGACCCAAGGCTTAGATAGGTAGTTCTTGTTCGGCCTGCGTGCCATGATGATGTAATGATATTGTTTAAGGATGATTAGATAGTTTAGCCTGTGCATCTGAGTTCTCCAGCTCAGATGTGGCATAACACCCCGTGTTCTTATGTTTAGTACTGCTCTGCTTGGGATTTAATGAGAATTTACCTTTATTATATAAGTTTTAAAAGTCTTGAAAATCTGGGGTGTTACAGTTGGTATCAGAGCCTAAGTTTGACCCTAGGATAAGACTCTTAAGACCAAGACCTTAGGACAATAGGCTTAAAACACTAGAGCAAGGTAGGATTTAGGGATCATAGGACGCGCGGTGAGACTGTGAGACCTTACGCTTTCCCTCACCCTAACTCACACGTAATATAAATAAACTTCCTCTACACCCATAGCATCAAGGTAAGGATGCAAAATAATACCAACCTATGAACCCCAGGATGGCGCCAAAAAGGAAACAGGCAAAAGCACCGAAACTCCCCACACAGGAATTCTTGACTCAAAATCTGCAACGTCTGGCCCAAATTGCCCAGGCATTAAACAATGCAGTCCTCCAACCGTCACCACCAAACGAAAACTTGGAAATCCACCGCCAAGTCTCGGAACACCAACCGCCTACCTTCTCAGGGGATGAAAATCCCACGATCCTCGAAGAATGGATCGGAACCTTTGACAAAATATTCAGGGCAACGGGATGCCCGGAAAGCCACCAAGTAGAGACGACCTCCTTTTACTTCAGACACGAGGCCGACACCTGGTGGGTCCACGAGAAACCCAATTGCGTACAAAGCCCCGGGTTCAACTGGGAAACCCTAAAAATACGACTACGAGAACAATTTTACCCCAGCCACCTGAAAGCAACCGTATACGAAGAATTCCTCCATCTGAAACAAGGAGCAACCCCAATCACAGAGTACTACTGGCAGTTCCTCAAGCTAGCTCGCCTCACCCCCGAACTAGTACCTACGGAGACAATCAAAATAGAGAAATTCATAAAGGGCCTCAGCCTCGAAGACCAGAAGGGTCTAACTATACGAGAATCAAGAACTCTCGAAGAAGCCTATGCCAAGGCGTTCCAACTACAACAAATACCAAACAAACCACAGGAAACACGTCTGGGACACAAAAGAAAATTCAAAGAGAACCACACGAACCCCCTCCGGGAGCCTAAAACCGCCAGGGCCACCTCACCCCACAAAGCCGTAACACCGGCCACTCAAGGAAGGATCTTCACCATAAGCAAGGCCAAAATCGGAGATAGCAACATAGTCTCCGGAACCTTCCTTGTACACACCAGCCCCGCCACCGTACTATTTGACTCAGGGGCTACCAACTCATTTATAGCAACCGAATTCGCCACTCAACTCAATCTCAACACCAGCACCAGAGTACAACTCCAGGTCAAGGTGGCATCCGGTGAAATCATAAGATGTGACCGCATGTACAAAAACATAATAATCACCATCGAAGGAGTGGAATTCCCTAGCAACCTAATATAATTCAGACTAGATGGGGTGCAAGTGATCTTGGGCATGGACTGGCTAGGGAAATTCCAAGCACAAATCCTATACGGTGAACAAAAAGTGGTCTTACGGGGACCAAACGGCAAAAGGGTATCCTACTACGGAACCCACAAGGACCCAGAAATCAAATTAGTAAACATGATAAAAATGAAGAAATATCTAACCCAAGGGAACGAAGCCTTCCTATGCTCAGTCAAGGACCTCAACACTGAAATAGTCGAACCCCAAACCATCCCAGTGGTAAACGAATTCACTGACGTCTTCCCAGACGAAATCCCCGGAGCACCCCCAACCAAAGAAGTCGAGTTCACGATAGACCTAATACCAGGCGCTGCCCCGATCTCAAAACCACACTACAGACTGGCGCCAAAGGAAATGAAGGAACTGAAAACATAACTTCAGGAACTACTAGATAAGGGATACATCCGCCCCAGCACCTCACCATGGGGAGCACCAGTATTATTCGTTAAAAAGAAAGATGGGAGCATGCGTCTGTGCATCGACTACAGGGAACTAAATCAAGTTACAATAAAGAATAAATATCCTCTTCCCCGAATCGACGACTTGTTCGACCAACTTAAAGGAGCAGGGGTGTTCTCGAAGATTGATTTAAGATCCTGATACCATCAGATAAAAGTGGCCAACCCAGATATTCAGAAAACAGCCTTTCGAACACGCTACAGCCATTACGAATTCACAGTAATGCCCTTCGGACTCACCAATGCACCCGCTATATTCATGGACCTCATGAATCGAGTATTCCGGCCCCACCTAGATGACTTCGTCATTGTATTCATCGACGACATCCTGGTCTACTCCCGAAACAAAGAAGAACATGAAAAACACCTCCGCACAACCTTGTAAACCCTGAGAGAACACCAACTATACACCAAGTTCTCCAAATGTGAATTCTGGAAGGACAACGTAGTCTTCCTGGGTCATGTAATAACCAAAGAAGGAATCAGGGTGGACCCCACCAAAATCCACGCCGACAAAGAATGGCCCACACCAAAATCACTTTCGGAGGTCAGAAGCTTCCTAGGATTAGCAGGCTATTATAGGAGGTTCGTACCCGATTTTACCAAGATAGCTCAACCGCTCACCAAGCTCATGAAAAAGGAAACCCCCTTTCGATGGGACAACAACTGTACCACAGCCTTCCAGGAATTGAAAGAAAAGCTGACCACGACACCCGTTTTAGCCCTTCCCTCCTGGATGGAAGGATTCGAAGTCTTCAGCGACGCCTCCAAAAAGGGGCTGGATGCGTACTAATGCAAAAGGGCAAGGTAATAGCATACGCATCTAGACAACTCAAAACCCACGAAGAAAATTACCCCACGCACGACCTCGAGCTAGCAGCCATCGTGTTCGCCCTGAAAATTTGGAGACATTACCTATACGGAGTACAATGCAAGATTTATACGGATCATAAAAGCCTAAAGTACATCTTCACCCAGAAAGATCTAAACATGCGACAACGAAGGTGGTTGGAACTTATAAAAGATTACGACCTAGAGATACAGTACCACGAAGGAAAAGCTAACGTTGTGGCCGACGCCCTAAGCCGAAAGGCTAACCACTCCCTCAACACCACCTAGATCCTGCCAGACCAGCTATACAAGGACTTCCAGAGGTTGAACTTAGAGGTAGTAGAGCAAGGACAAACCAATTCTGAGATCCACCTATTCAACGCCAGAGTCATACCCACACTATTCGAAGAAATCAAGGCCGGATAACACTAAGACAAGAACCACCCGCCAGCGAACCATAGAGATGGTAAAAGTCCTCTGGACCAACCATGGGACCGAAGAAGCAAAATGGGAACTCAAAGACACAATGAAGGAACGCTACCCTGAACTCTTCACACAAAGTAACCAAGATGAAAGCATAGGATAAGGGAAAAAAGTCACTCAGCAAGGACCAAAGCTTCGGGGACGAAGCTTCCCGTTAAGGGGGGGGGGGGGAGAGTGTAACACCCCGTGTTACGACCCATAAACCAATTAATTATTTACCCGGAAAGAGGGATTAAATCTCATTAATTAATTAAGAAAGGTCCACCATGGTCCATGGGCCCTTATCCCTAAAACCAATCCCCTAGTCCTATAGGAAATAGAATTAGCAAACCCATACCACTTAGACCCTAATTAGGAATCTTAAATATATAAATAGGGGGCCTAGGAGGCACTTAGAACCCACACCACAATAATCTCTCACCACACAAGAAGTTCCAAGAATCCCCTTAGGAGAAATCAAGAAAGAAGAAATCTTAAAGAAAGACCCTTCATAGCTAAGGAAATTAATTAAGGCTAAGAGGTAACCCATGTCTTAACAAAACCTATTTTCTTTGCTATAATCTCCTTCTTTGGCTTCTTCTCTATACGCGTGTCTTAATATATCGTTTATGATATTGATGATTGATGAGATGAATTTATGTGTGATCTTGATGATCTTGATGATGATAAGAGGTTCTTGATGATTATGTGATGTTCTTGATAAATCTTGATGTTTCTTGATGTTAAAAGATGAACTATGATCTTGATGATTTAAATATGATTAGAGCCCTAGGATGAATCGTGAAATACATATGGTGATATTCTTGATATGTTTGGGTGGGAATTCGCATGTTCGGGTGTTGATTATACTTAGAAGTCATAATAGGATATGTGCTATATGATTCTTGCTTTTGATCCGTTAATTGTCTACGTGGTGTCATCAATTGCGTTTAAAAGTGTCTAAGCATGGTTTCGGGTTCCACAAAGGATCCCGAGGCGGTTATTTTGATAAAGAGTCAGTGGGGGGTAGGGGAACCCGCCACCTACCCGCTACCCAAAAAGGACGCCGCCGGCAGCGGGTGGTCCTCCACCCACCGGCTACCCGCTGGAATTTGCCCAACTTGGGTCTTCGGCTTCCCCGTTTGATGTTTCCCCGACCCTCGTGGTGTCCCAATGGACTCCGTTTATTGTGCCTAAAGTCTAGTTTGATGTTTCGGGTACCATTCGTAGGATAAATGAGTCGTATATATATCACATGCTAGTTGAATTGTATCCCGTTGGCCTAGGTGAAAGAAGTATGAACCCCTTAGGATTATTCCTAGTATGTGGATGACCACGCCTAGGTTTCATTATACGTTTTCTCCGCTTTCCCAATGTGTTAATATGGGTTGCATGTGCTTGCTATGTGTTATGTGTGCATGATACCCCAATTTGGTTGCGATCAAATTGGTTATTCCTGAGCTGCGGTTCAGAAGCTGGCTACGGTCAGAATTACACTCTCGGGCTGCGGTCCACCGTTTGGTTGCGATCAAACGTTTTACATGAGCTGCGGTTCATATTCCTGGCTGCGGTCAGATGATCACTCTTGAGCTGCGGTCCACTGTTTGGTTGTGATCAAACATTATGATGAGCTGCGGTTCATCGGTCGGTTGCGATCAACCCCTTCGTGTTGCGATACGAGACAGGGTGCTGCGGGGCCGTGTCAGAGCTATATGCGCTGACCCTCATATATGGGCATGCGATTGGTCCTGTGGCGCCATCAAAGTGTGCTTGTGTGATGAGATGAATGATAATATAAATGAGATGAAGTGAATCCCTGACCATAGGATACATGCTAGTATCTTTACATGATTGGTTCCAACTGTTGAATGTGCTTATCCCATAGGATATATGCTAGTATCTTTACATGCTTGGTTATAACTGTTGAATGTGCTCATCCCTATTTGTCGAGTCTATTCCGGTTTTGAAACTAGAGTTTCCTAGGATATATCTTCCTGCTTCAAAATTGATTTCTTATATCTATATATACATATATATATACTTATATGGTATTTCAACGCGTTAGAGTGGGTTACCAGCATTATTCGCTGAACAGATGTATTTGGCTTTCAGGCACTGACGATTAGCTCCGGAGCGCGCTAGAGGACCCAAGGCTTAGATAGGTAGTTCTTGTTCGGCCTGCGTGCCATGATGATGTAATGATATGTTTAAGGATGATTAGATAGTTTAGCCTGTGCATCTGAGCTCTCCAGCTCAGATGTGGCATAACACCCCGTGTTCTTATGTTTAGTACTGCTCTGCTTGGGATTTAATGAGAATTTACCTTTATTATATAAGTTTTAAAAGTCTTGAAAATCTGGGGTGTTACATGCGTGCCTTGGGTTGTAATTGGATATCGAATTATGGATTGACCATGCTTGATTAGTTTAGCCTGTGCACCTAGGTTCTCAAACCTAGGTGTGGCTTAACACCCCGACGCTTATGAATAGATTATGCTCTGTTTGGGATTTATATGTTAGATTCACCTTTATTTTATAAGTTTTAAATAACTTAAAATTTAGGGGTGTTACAAGGGCTCCACGAGCCACTCTGCAGCCATAAATAGCACCTTGGGCTTGTGCATTCTGTAAAAGGAGAGAGACCCTCTGCACATATGATAAACAAGTAGGGAGAAAGTGGATCACCCTGTCTAAGGCCACGAGTTAGAGTTACCTTATGTGACACCCCGTAAATCTAAATACTAATTGGGGATTAATTGAAGAATTAATCCAAGATTTCTTTGGTAATCCATTTCTAAAAATCCTGAAATTTAATAGTCGAGGGACTAGAATTTGACTAGTCACTTAAGTCAATCAAGTGTACCTTGTGCTTTATGTTTTGTGCCCTTGCCCCTTTGTAACACCCCGAAATTTTGAAACTTTTAAAACTTATTTAATAAAGGTAAATTCTCATTAAATCCCAAAACTAAACATGAGAGTGCGGGGTGCTATGCCACATCTAAGTTGGAGAACTCAGATGCACATGCTAAACTAACTAAATATCCTCAAAGCAATGTCAATACATAATCATGGCACGCAGGCCGAAAGGAAAACTAACTAATCTATGCTTCGGATCTCTAGCGCGCTCTGGGGTCTACTCATCTATGCCTGAAAGCCAAATATATCTGTTCAGCGAATGATGCTGGTAACCCACTCCAACGCGTTGAAATACAATATAGGTAGATATATATATAGATATATGAAAACCATTTCGAAGCAGGAAGATATATACTTAGGAGACTCTAGCTTTAAAACTAGGGATAGACTCGACAAGTAGGGGTAAGCACATTAAACAATGATAAACAGTTACATAGAGACAATATCATCAAGAACATGTATCTAAGGTCACAGTTCACTTTCAAACCATTCACATCGTCATTCAATCATCATTCAAGTCACACAAGCACACTTTGGTGGCGCCACGGGAACAATCGCATGCCCCGAACATGAAGGTTAGTACATATAGTACTTAACACGGCCCCGCAGCACCCTACCTCATACCGCAGCATGAAGGGGGTTGATCGCAACCAACCGTATAGACCGTCGATGATTTCAACAGCGGATCACAGCCCTACACACCGCTGACGCGCTCAGTCGGTGGATTGTGATCCTCTTTTGGGGACTGTGACCCTACACACCGCTTGACGAACTTAGTCGGTGGGTCGTAGTAGATCAAGCCCTACACACCGCCTGAGGGACTCATTCGGTGGGCGATGATCTTCGAAGACTACGACCCTACACACCGCTGGCCCATTCACTCGGTGAATCGCATCCGACTATAGCCCTAGACACCGCCTGATCACTCATTCGGTGGGCTATGGCCTTCTTTGGGCTAGTGGCCCTACACACCGCCTGGCGCGTCCAGTCGGTGGATCATAGCACACGAGGCCCATGTGGACCGCAGCCCAAGAAGTGAATCACTGACCGCAGCCAGGAAAATGAACCGCAGCTTATAAGTAACCAATTTGACCGCAGCCAACTTCTGAACCGCAGCTCAGGAACACCCAATTTGATTGCAACCAAATTGGGGTATCATGCATCACATAACACATAGTAGCACGTATTAGCACATTGGGAAGGGGGAGATGTATAAATAAACTTACGTGTGATCATTCACATACTAAGAATAGTCCTAAGGGGTTCATGCATCTTCCACCTAGGCAAACGGGTTACCGATTCAACTAGCATGCAATTCCTAAGACTCTTCTATCCTACGCATGGCACCCGAAACATCAAACTAGACTCATGCACGACAAACGGGGTCCGTTGAGACACCACGGGGATTGGGGAACATCAAACGGGGAAGCCAAAGTCTCGAAGTGGGTGACGACCAGCGGGTAGTCAGTAGGTGGAGGGCCACCCGCCTGCGACAGAGTTCTGGGCAGCGGGTGCCCGGCGGGCAGTCGCCTGCCCGCTGCCGGAGGTGCTCCTTTGGGCAGCGGGTAGGTGGCGGGTCCTCCTACCCCCACCAACCCCCCCCCCCCCCCACTGACTCTTTATCAAAATAAACGCCCCGGGATCCTTTGTGGAACCCGAAACCATGCTTAGACACTTTTAAACGTAAATAACGACACCACGTAGGCAATTAATGGATCAAGACAACAATCAGGTAGAACACAACTTATCATGACTTTTAAACATAATCAACACCCGAACATGTGAATTCCCACCCAAATACACCAAGAAAATCCCAATACGAAATTCATGTTTCAACCTAGGGCTCTAATCATATTTAAATCACAAAATCATGCTTTATCTTTACAAATCAAGAACATCAAGTTTAATCAAGAACATCACACAATTATCAAGAACCTTTTATCATCAAGATCACACATAAAATTACCATAACAATTATCAAGATCATATCACAATTATCATAGAAGATTTCATCAAGACACAAGAATAGAATAGGGAGCCAAAGAAGAAGATTATAGCAAGGAAAATAGGTTTTGTTGAGACATGGGTTACCTCTTAGCCTAAATTAAATTCCTTGGCTATGAAGGATCTTTCTTTAAGATTTCTTCTTTATTGATTTCTCCTATGGGAATTCTTGGAAATTCTTGTGTGGTGAAAGTTATTGTGGTGTGAGTTCTAGGTGCCTCCTATGTCCCTATTTATATATCTAAAAGTCCCAATTAGGGTCTAAATGGTATGGGTTTGCTAATTCTATTTCCTATAGGACTAAGGGATTGGTTTTAGGGATAAGGGCCCATGGACCATGGTGGACCCCCTTTTAGCTGATTAATGGATTTTAATTCCCTTTTTAGGGTAATTAATTAATTAATTAATTTGGTTTAGGGGTCGTAACACGGGGTGTTACCCCCTTGGTCTTTCAGACCTTAGTAAAGGTAAAGATGACTTTTACCCATGAATTGTTGTTCAAGCTATCCCTAGCAAGACATTTCATTCATTCCTTACTCAAGCCTAAGAGTCAAACCGATGAGACCCAAAGACAACAAGCAAATGATCCCATCAAAGTCTCTAGTGGCCCGACAACAAGATCCAAGTCAAAAAAAGATTCAAGAGGCTTTTAACACTTTTGTGCAAGCAAATTGGAGTACTACAACTATTTATGAAGAAGGAGATCAATCTGGAGAAACAAATCTATTCAATTGCCTTCACATTAAGACTTTTGAAGAGAGCTACTAGCTTAAGGAGTGTGCTTCACCTACTAGCTTGATGAATCACCTACTTGTTTGTGCAACTTCATCACTACCTAGCTGCTCACTCACCTCCTTGCTTGTCATTAACCAAGTAGCTCAAGCAAGCACCTCAAGCAACTAGCTTACTCAAGGAGACAAAGCATTAAATTCTTATGACAAACCCATGTGAAAGATAGCAAGCTTTGGAAGAAAATTCAGACTACAAAAATCTGATTTCATACGCAAAAAGGGGGGAGGGGAGGTTTATTTTGTAACTTGTAATTTTTAATTATTTACTTCATAGTTAAGGGATGAAACCTAGAATATTTTGTACATTTAAATCCCTGATTTTTCCCTATAAAAACCCCACCACCATTGGGTTCAAATCAGCTTGTAATATTTTGGAATGAAATGAGATTTTCTCTCTTTTTCTTTGCATGAGAATTGCATTGAGTGTTTAGGTTGTTTGTGAGATGCATTCAATCTAAGTAAGCTAGTGAGAAGCTAGTTTACAAGCCGAGAAGGCATATCCCACTCTCTTGTTCTTTACATTCATACACATACCCGGAAATCCCAAAAAGAATAGAACTACTACTTATATTACATAGTTAAGTTTGTTCGTATTTCTTATCTCAAGTGCTAGATTTCTAAGTCTAGTTCGTAGCCTTGTTTAATCATCAAGGGTTGAGAAGATCATTGGAAGTTTGGTGAGGCAATTGTAGAGTTTGGGATCTCAAAATCCAAGAGTCTACTAGATAAGATCCTTTATAGGACACGAAAGGTTCTGGAGTGATTCCTTGGGTGTGCACTTGTTGCGAGAAGCAACCCGTGTACGCGTCAGTTTGGTATCAGAGCCAAGTTCCTTTTGCATCATTCTATCATTTCTATCTTAAATTTCATATTTACTGTTGTTTATATTTCTTTTCCCTTATTCTTGTTTAGCCTTAATTCTATCCTTACTATTGTTACTGTTGTTTTATTTCCTTTTCCCCTGTTCATTGCATTTTTGTTGTTGTTTTCCTATAAGGAGTATTGTTTCGGTTACACCATCGGTTTTGTTAAGATTATTGATTGGATTACCGTTGAGTCTTAAACAATTCTAATTTTGGTTAAACCATCTGCTCCTATTATAGCCTTTGATTTGGTGACCTTATAAAAGGTATATACCATAAGGCATATTATATGTATTAGTTATGGCAAATTATGCTGTGCATCCGTATGCACCATGCGTGGTGCATACAGATGCAAAAACGACGTCGTTTTATTAAAAACGCGCGTCTCCCCTTAAAAAAAAAAATTCAGGTTCGATTCCCAGCAACAACATATGAACTAAAATTCCAGAATCGATGAACTATAATTCCAGAATCGATGAACTATAATTCCAGAATCTATGAACTAAAATTCCATAATCTAAATCTATGAACTAAAAATTCCAGAATGAATGAACTAAAATTCCAGAATCTATGAACTAAAATTTCAGAATCGATGAACTACAATTCTAGAATCGATGAACTATAATTCCAGAATCAATGAACTAAAATTCCATAATCTATGAACTAAAATTCCAGAATGAATGAACAACATAATGTTGTTGCTAGGAATCGAACAAGAATTTTTTTAAAGGGGAGACGCGCGTTTTTAATAAAACGACGTCGTTTTTGCATTCGTATGCACCATGCATGGTGCATACGGATGCACAACATAACTACTCATTACTTATAGCCTTTGATTTGGTGACCATATAAAAGGTAGATACCATCAGGCTTCTTTTATCTTCTACTGTTGTGTTTTTACTTTACCACTAATTTGCCTTATTAAAGGAGGATAAAAAAAAAGAAAAAAAAATATTAAAAAAATGAAAAGAAAAGAAAAGAAAAGAAAATGATAAGGTTGGTTTGATATTTTAGTTTAAATTTCATTACTTGAAATCTTTTATGAATTGTTTCTTTCTATTATCTTTTTTCTAATTTACAAAAAGCCACCTGTGTTAGTTTCAAACACACTCTGTGTCAGTTTCTACATCACTCCATAGATATTATTTCCCACCTTCGTGCTTACTAGACTCAAACTCTACAACTGTTGGGTTTGCTATTTATGGTGGATACAACCCTTGTGAGTTTTAAGCTTTGTTAAGGACCAAGAGAACAAGAATTAGCACTTTTGGAAAAAGGCTAGTGAGGTTGCTAACGAGCGCCACACAAGAAGAGAGACATAAAATTTTGAGAGGGTGTGTATATTCCTTTTATTTACTAATATCTTATTTTTAGTGTTTTCTTCTTGAAAGAATTGCAGGTATGGCTAGTACTAGTGAACAAAGTAATATTTGTGTTCAATTAGAAACAATGATGGACATGATGAGAGACCTTAGTACTAGGCTGTAGAACATTGAAAATGAAAATCAAAGGGTGAGAGTGGAAAATGAGGGAGTACAAAATCATGAGGGAAGAAACCAAGAAGAAAGGAGGGGTAGGGATAGCTAGACATAATTGTTTACCCCGCATGCTCCCTAGAAGATATGTGGAAGAAAGAGTAGATAATAATCTTAGCTCATTAAAAATGGAAATGCCTACTTTTAATGGAGATGATGAACCGGAAGTTTTCTTAAATTGGGTAGATGAAGTAGAGGATATTTTTGGACTACATAACTTGGGGGAGGAAAAGAAGTTTAAGACAGCCATAACATCCCTAAAAGATTTTGCAAAATTGTGGTGGAAACAACTTTGTCGTAGGCGCCTAGAAGATCATGATGACCCTATAGAGACATGGGGAGAGCTTAAGAGGGAGATGAGGAGGAAGTTTGTGCCTAGTAATTTCTATCGTGATATGCGTAGGAAATTACAAGAACTCAAACAAGGCAACAATCTTGTTCGTGAGTTCTACAAGGAGATGGAGGGATTAAAGGCACGAGCAAACATCCAAGAAGATGACGAGACCACCATAGCTCGTATTCTTGAAGGGCTCAACCGTGATATTCGAAGAGAACTCCGCAACCAAGAATTTGATAATGTAGACAAGTTGGTTCGAGTTGCTTCGAAAGTTGAAGAGGAACTAAGATCCGAAAGGGGAAGCAAAACAACTATGTCTTCTCGATGGGATCAACCAAGGAGAGCCACAAACAACTCTTATCAACCGAGGACACAAAAGGAGTACTCTCAACCATCCCACACTCGAGAAGAAAAGAAAAATGACCAAAACGATAAGGGGAAGTTCCAAGAAGGCTCAAAAGAAAAGGTTAGTAGTGTGACATGTTACAGGTGTCAAGGTCGAGGACATTATGCTCGAGAATGCCCCAACACCAAAAAGATTCTCAACACTGGCAAAGATGAACGAGAATACATGTCCACAAGTGAATCGGATGACGAAGAGTTGGAGCCAATAGAAGAAAGAAAATAAGTTGAACATTCTGAAGAAGAAGAAATGCAAGAAGATGATACTATACATTTCAACTGTGTAGTCCACAAAGCCTTGAGCACTCTTGTTGTCCTAGATCAAGAAGAACAACGAGAGAACATCTTCTATGGCAAATGCAAGACACCCCCCAAAACATGTTATATAGAAAGCCTTAACACATGCAGATAACACAACTAAACACTAGCACAGCGGAAGATTAAAAGATAACTGGATAAACGTAAATCTCAGTCATGGGGTGATACGCCACGTTTACCAACAACGATAAACGCTACGGCAAAACTGCATGGTTCACAACTATCCCAAAACTCACATGTCTATAACTAAATCGGCTCATAGGCCGTAAGACAAACGAAAGGAGCTATACTATCGGCACTAGACATCGCGCTCGTCTAGACATCACCTGAAAGAACACAACAAAAACATGGGATGACGCCCGGTCAGCGAATAATGCTGGTAACCCACCAATACATGTTAAGTATCATACATAGATAGGATATATATATATATATATATATATATATATATATATATATATATATATATATATATATATATATATATATATATATATATATATATATATATATATATATATACACACACACACACACACACAAAATCATTTCGAAATGGAATACATATATATAAGTCAAAACCAAGAGCAAACACCAACTCAAGACTCATCACTCTCAAGGATAACACGGGAACACATCCCAAGACCACAAAAGACAACAACAACTCAAGGATAAAGACACGACAAATGGCAACACATGCCTAGGCGCACACGCCTTTGTGACTACACATGTCACAAGAAGAGAACACACAACCACGGCTACACAAGCCCTCGTGACATCACACATCACGAGTTGATATGCCTTCATTATGCCCTGTTCCAACCTTATGGCTACCCCCAACCTCCAGGACCCCAGTACACCAAGTCCAACCTTATTCCCCCGGGAACCGTCGTTCCCCCTCCAACAGTCCTCCAACAAAACCACCGATTTCATAGTACACGAGGTACCGTACACACACATGGCAACACATGCCCTGGATAACACATGTTATCCCAGTAATAATCACGTGAACCTTACACAAAGGCCACAGCTCCATAATCACGTCACGGCCACCACGAGGACCGCTGCAATACCTTGATGACTAGTGTCCCATACTACTAATCGTGCAATCCAGGTAAAGCCACACACGCATCACATCTCAACAAGAATCAATCAACGGAACACAACGAAGATATGAAACATACTCAATCGAGGAATGGGTCACAGCCCAACAACAACAACGATGAATAACACAAGTTATCATCAACCAAACGGAAGGTACAAACAACACTCACGCTAGCATTCAAACACCAAACTAGCATGCTTATCAAACGGGTAAACTAAACGTAGTTTCGAAGAACACACAAGACTCGTCACGGTTCAACGAAACACGATGTTGAACACTTACACGATTCAAAACACCAAAGTCCTACATGGATACCTACCATATAGTTCTAGACATACAAAACATCAAGAATACACTCAAAAAGTTCCACAAAAGAACATCGGGAAGTCAAAAGACCAAATACCGAGTCAAAAGAATCACGGGGAACAAATCCGCACCTTCACCATAACATGTACCCGCGGGTAGGCCCACGGGTAGGCCTCTACCCGCGGTTTCGCCCGCGGGTACAGGCCTCCCACCTTATGTACCCCGCGGGTTGGTGGCGGGTGGGCCTGACCTGCCGTTCCTCCGGCGGGTACAACCTGTACCACAACATCACACTTCGCGAAATTCATCTCCAAACATAAATTCAAGTCCAAAACATGTCAAATCTCACCCAATACAACAAAATGACTTGAATCAAAGGAAATGCCAAGCAATGGCACAAAAGAACCCTAAACACATGCTCTAGATATGCATTTTCACAAGACAAATGCATAAACACTCACATTTCATAGCAAAACACATGTAGAATCCAAGAAATCACATATAGGTAAGCAAAATAGATTTTGTAGAGCATGGGTTACCTCTTGTAGACTAAAAGACTTCACTTTACACCTCAACAAGCTCCTCACAAGGCTCACTTTCCAAACCCACTTCAAGAACAAACCAAAAGATCATAACGATCCTACCTTTAAGAAAAGGCACCTAAGATGGAACCAAAAAACACAAGATGGACTTAGATCTTACCCTCCTAGATGCCCAAATAGGTGAAAGGTTGAATCTTGGAAGCAACTCTTGAAGTCTTGGCAAGGTCTCAACTTGGTTTGGAGGAAAAGCTACTCACCTTTTTAGAGAGAAGGTAGAGCTAAACTTTTAGAAAGTGTAAGGGATAGAATGAAGATGTCTACTAGATTACGTTACAATACTAACACTATGTGTAAGGTCAAGAATGCCCTTACTAACATTAGGAAATGTAAGGAACAAGAGAACTCTCTTCAAAGCTCAAGGTACAAGTTTGACTTTGGGATTGACTAGTCAAATACTAGTCCTCAAGTATTAAATTTCAGGATTTTAGCAATTAATTCCTCAATTGAAATAGGATTAATTACTCAATTAATCCATTAATTGAATTTGAATTTCGGGGTGTCACATCCTCTCCCCCTTCAAAGAAGCTTTGTCCCCGAAGCTTGGGTACGACGAATTAGAAACAAACGGTGATAAGAACAACATTGTGACAAGAGGTTCAAGAACGGATTCTTTTGGTCAAAACTCAAAAGATTTCTCAAGAATTCCAAACAAGAAAGAAAGCATAACAATCGAGAATTGGCAAGAGTTAAACAAACAGTTGGATTGAGCATCACGAACTCTACCTTAACTCAACACCAACTTCTAGGCAAAAACCTAGGACAAGACAACCAACACAAAACACTCACTACTACTACTAGGCTAACTAAACCACAAAGCATCAAGCAAAGACAAGCACGAAAGCAACACAAACAACCAACAACGGCTAAGGAGACACAACCACCAAGGACGAGGCGAACAAGGTAGCTACAGCTTCTAGAAGGACTCGCTCTCCGACTCTTCGGACTCTTCCTCGTCTTTGTCTTCGTCTCTGCGGCTCGAACTGGCTTCGATCTGGTCTAGCCTGTGGTGCACGGCGACGAACTGCGTCATCATGTAGGCAAAGCCCTCCTCGATCATGCGGTTCTGCTTGCGAAGCAAGGCGACAACACGCTCCTCGTGTGCCATGGCATCATGCTCCCTCTTCGTGCGAGCTTCTTTTCTTCTCCGGCTCTCCTCACTATCCGAATCACTTTCTTCAGCTTCAGCAGCTTCTGGTGCTCCCACCACATCCTCATGATCGGCTTCATCCCCGGCTTCATCATCACCTCCCAAACTCTGAACGGCGAGGCTCAACTTCCCGGCATGGATTCCCAGCTCGGTTGCCAACTCTGCTCTTTCCTCAGGTGCTTTCCTTGCCACTTCTTCAAGCGTGATGTAGTCACCATCATCCATCTGAAACAGATTGCAACTCCGAAGATTGATGGCATCCAACACCATCTTTCCCACTGCCTTCGGGAGGCAACCATCCACACTGATACCCTTCCTAACCAAGATCCAACTCAACACCATCCCGTAAGGTAAGCTCTTCCGATTGTGATCCCGGAAAAACACCATGTGTTGCAACATCAAAGCAGGCAAGTTGAACTTAACCATATTCTTGAGGCAAAAGGCAAAAGTGCACTCCAACTTTCCCAACAAACTGCTCTTGTTGTTATTAGGCAACAAACAATCTAACACCAACATGACCAAAATCCTTTGCTCCGCAGACATCCACTTCTTCTCTGGCCTAGATGCTTGAGTGAAACCACTCGTACGGCCCAACAGATAACTTATATAGTCTCGGTACCCCATGGTATCCGTACTAATCCTAGAATGACCACTATACTGAGCTATTCCGGAAGCAGTCAAACTCAAAAGCTGAGCCAGCCTCTTTTCAGATAACACAACCTTAACACCTCTCACTTTAGAAGTGATCTCAAGCTTATCACCTTCCTTTGTCACAACCATGTGACGATAAAACTCTTTAACCAAACTCGGGTAAGTCTCGGCCCTTATGGCGAGAAACCCAACCAACAAACCCTGAAATCTAAGCATATCCAACAAGGAATTGGGAAAAGATTCCGGGTCAAAAGTTTTACCTTCAAGAACAAGGTAGTGGGCATCCACCCACTCCGCTTTTCTAGCCAAACTTGATCTTCTAGGCATGGTAGGAGATGGCCCAAAGCTCAACAAAAGGTGCCCACAACTTCCTCTTCTTTCCTCTTCACTCTCGCTGCTCTCCTCTCTCTCTCGCACGGCTCTCTCTCTCTCTCGCTGCTCTCTCGGCGACGGTGGGGTGACGGGTTGGTGGTGGTGGCGGGTTGCAGGTGTAGCTACGGGTAGGGGGGGAGGGGTTTCGGTGGTCTCACGGGTAAAGGGAAGAAGAAGAGGAGAAATTGGAATTTTAGGGATTTGGGGGAAATTGGGGAAAAAGATGATTTAATTTGGGGATTTGGGTAAAGTGGAACTTTATGGTTTAGATGGAATTAAAATTGGGTAAGTTCTAAGAAAACAATTAGCTCAAATGGTTTAGAAGTTGGGTTGACAAAAAATAGGCCCGGGTTTGAAACTCAAAAGTTACAATTAAACATTAGGCTTTACACAAGGAAAGGTTTTTGGTACGAATTTTGCTATTTCCAATTTCAAAGAACACTTGGGAAAAAATTTAGGGAGCTCACAAGGAATTGTTGTAAGAACAACCAAGTATAAGGATTGTAGAATTGACCCAAATCACAAAACATTCCAAAGATGGATAACTAACTTCACAACGAAACTTATATACCAAACTAGAGAAATCACTTAGCAAGAAGAGTTTACACAAAGCTCCAAAAGAATTACTACCAAAGAAAAGTATGCCAAGGATTGCTAAGCAACTCAATTAGACGACTATGAAACACAAGGTAGCACACAAAACAACAAAGAACACGATGTTCGTGGAAAACAAGGGTAGGCTTAGGAAAAGGGTTACCTGCCAACTCTTCCTCCAACAAGCCCTCCGACTCCGCCTGTGAACGCGCCATCACAAAGACCCTCCCAGGTGGCCTAGCTCCAACTTGATGCGGCCCAACATATGAAGATCCATTAAGAATACTAATTGGGCCAATCACAAGGCCCAAGTCCAAACAATTAAGGCAACTCTTCATTGGTGATGTTCAAAGATGGTGGAAATCCAAGTCAAACCCATTTGCAAAATATGAAGAATAACTCAAGGCTTTTTTTATAATTGTTTAAGTGCTGATTTTGGTGATTAAATTAGGCCCAAATCAGCCCTATTATTTCTGGTCATCATTAATTTAAATTGTTTGGCATAAAAGAGAAAACACTAGTTGTATTTAGAAAGGATTCCTTAAATCCTTTTCTAAATAAAACTCTATTTACATGTTTTCTAGATTAGGTTTAGGACTCTTTTTCCCATTGTATTTAGATTACAATGCTGCCCTATACCTATAAATAGGGCACATCCATATCAGTCTTGAGGAGACTTCAATTCAATAAAATTCTTATGTTTTTCTTTACACTTGTGTAAGAAACCTTATGGCTAATTGTGGACTCAATTAGTGGCTAGTCGTGGACTCGACTAGCAAATTGATTCGTGGACTCGAATCAATCTTACTTTCTTCAACCTTAGATTTAGGTTCGTGGACTCGTTCTTGAATCGAAGGAAACTAGATCCGACTCTAGTTGATTGAAGATTGCAACATCGAGGTACTTGAAGCTACATGGGATTCTTCCAAGTCTTTGAGGATTCGAGACAAAGGGTTTCTCGTGAGGTTTAATTAAGGTATTTTGATCCATCTCTATCTTTACCATTGAGAGCATTCTTGGGACAATATTCCATCTTTATTTGAACCTTGGACTAGGTTCATATCAATTTGGTATTCAGAGCCTAGGTTTATCTCATTATCGTTAGAAATTTGATTTCTTTGGTTCCCTAGGTTTATCTCGTTCTTATCTTACATACTACTTTTATTCGTGTCTTATTCATTAAAACCCCCCAAGAAAAATTTCCTTTGCATTCTTGATTGTGTTCTTGAATCTTGATACATGTTCTCCAGTTTCTTGAAAAACAATCCCGAAAGAGTTTTCCTTCTTTCCCGTCCAATATCAACGAGACCTCACACCACCTAAGCACCATATTACCAAAAATTCTGTCAGAAAAATAACCCCATCTCACCCATACCTATATCCAAAGCGCATTTACGCGCAATTACGTCTCAATCACACCCTGTCCAGATTTCCGCATTCTGTGACCAGTTTCAAAGAATGACTTATATCTCGATATCCACTGGTTAGTTTTATCTGAAATTTTGATATGTTGTAGATCCCTTCTGGGGCGTTCTTTTGGTATATTATACAAGTGATAATTCCTTACGGTCATTGAGATATTCATCTTCGAAGTAAGGACATCGTTTCTGTTTTTCTGGGTGATTCTTGAAATTCTTGATTCTGTTTTGAAGGTGTTGTATGGATCCTCATGGTCCGAAATTTTTGTTGATCTTTACAGTAGTTATTTTGAGGTTACTTATCAAAAAAAAAAAAAAAAAAAAAAAAAAAAAAAAAAAGAGAGAGAGAAAGCAAAAGAAGAAGTATAAGGTCGGGGAAAGAATAAGGTTGGTAGGAGAATCATGGAGCGAAAAGGAAGGGGAAAAGTATAAGGTTGGAAGGATTTCTTGATAGATTCCTATTTTGTTGTGGTATACTTGAACCCCTCTTACATTCTATTTGTCTCTATCTGTTGATATTGGTCTTGCATATCTTTCTGCCATTCTTCCTTCTTTGGTTTCCTTTTTCTTTCAAATCTTGCTTAGTTTCTTTGCTTGTATTGTCCTTTTTTCTTTGCTTCTTGCTCTCAATTTTATTACCTACCTCACGATACACCTTACTCTCAAAGGCTTGTGAAGTTTTCCATGGTACGTTTTCTTAAACTTTGAGATTGAATCCATATCAACTTGAGTTCCGGACTAGAATTTTCCTTTTTGGAAAAAGGCTTGTGAGAGTATCTGCCACCTTGAGTGATACACGAGTGGAGTGTGTGTTTGTAAGAGTGTATAGTGCACCCCCAGAGCCATATAATCCACCTCTTACCTGTGAGCTGAGAATAGTGAGGGAGCGAGCCAACTTTTTTATTTCACTAACGTGATTACTCACACATCTTCTTGTTTTTTTTTTTGATATTTTTTTTCTTATACAGATGGCTGATCAAGTTCCAAATCTTCCCCAGACATTAGAACAAAAGATAGACAGGTTACTCAAACGAATGAATAATTTGGAGCAACGCTCACACCAAGTGCAACCACCACACAATGATGAGCGACACCTGCCACCGGCAAGAATAGTGGATCCTAGATGTCAAAGGATCCAGTAGCATAATGCGGAGTTAGGAAACATTAAACATGAAATTCCTAACTTCACCGGTGAGAAAGGACCTACTGAATACATAGAATGGGAGAATGCTGTTGAAACTCTTTTCCATTTAAAGCACTATTATGATTTTACAAAAATTAGGTTAGTTGCAACATCTTTTAAGGTAAGCATTATCTTGGTGGCGAAAAAGAAATGGAGAGAGAGTTGCTAATTTTATTCCTTATGAATCTTGGGTTCAAGTGAGGGAAGATATGCGCCTAACCTTTCGTCCTAAATTTATTTTGTATGATCTTGAAAGAAAATTACAGGGAACGGTGCAAGGAACAAAGTCAGTTGATGAGTACCACCAAACTATAAATATTTTGCTTAAACAGGGAAACATACATGAAGAAGAGACAAAAACTGTTGCTCGTTTTGTACATGGATTGAACTTAGAAATTCGATGTAGAATGAGTATTCAGATATATGACACCCTTTATGATGCCTTGTATGCTGCACGTGAATCTGAGGCAAAAATTAAAGAGATGAAAATGCACAAGTCCAACAATATTGCATCAAGATGGAACAACACTTGTTCCACCCTTCAAAGGCGTGATGAAAATCCTCCTCCAAGAGATGATTCACGAGACAACGGTGAGGAAAAGGTAAGTGAGGAAGTGACGTCTCAACATGATAGAGAATTGATTTTTTATAGATGTAATGGGAGAGGCCACATAGCTCGTGATTGCCCTAACAAGAGGGTAGTTGAGATAACAACACAATCTGAAAATTTTACTTCTTGTCTTGAATATAAATCTAAGGATGAGGTTGGTGACCATTTTGAAACCCCCAATGAACATGTTGAGAGAGAACCATTCATACCTTTAGATTCTGATTCTAAATATGTTGCTAGTGAGTCTAGTCATACTGTTGTTGTTAAGGAGGTTTTGAATGTTCACCCTTTAAAAGAAGATGAGTCTCAAAGAGAAAATATATTTTGTGCTAAAGGGTCAATTAAAGAGAATGCTTGTGTTATGGTAATAGATTCTAGAAGTTGCACAAATGTGGCTAGTGCAGCTATGGTTAAATTTCCCCAGTTACCTTTGCTTAAACATCTATATCCTTATTGTTTGCAATGGTTAACTGATGTAGGAGAAGCTAGAGTAACCAAACAGGATCTTATTCCTTTATCTATTAACAGTTACTCTGATGAAATCTTGTGTGATAATATCCCAATGCAGGCTGCTCATATCTTGTTAGGTAGACCATTGCAATTTGACAGAAAAATAAGTTCTGATGGAATGAGGAACACTTATGTGTTTCACATGAATGGAGTTACATATTTCTTGTCTCGTTTGTATCCTAAACAAGTAGAAGAAATTCAATTGACATTGATGCAAGCTCTCCAACCAGCCTCAAAGAAGGAAGAAATCATAGAGAGAAAAGTGGAACCTCCATGTTTGGAATTGCAATCACCACTCCAATCCTCTAACTCAGTTTGTAGCCAAACAAAGGGACCACAATCAGTGATACAGTGGAAAGGACCAGCCCAAGGTGTCAAAGTGCAACATCTCTTTGTAACTAAAAAGGATAGTATGCAAGAGAAAGGAAGGGGAGTCACTTTATACTCACTTTTATTCCAAAAGCATGCATTATTATTCTCTAGATTTCTTTGCCATGTTTCTATTAATGACGTACTTGCTAGATGTGTTAGAAATTTGTTTGCCTCCATACATCCAAGATTCCTTAATTTTGATTTTACTAAAACTTTGTTTGATAGAGATAAGGAATCACTGGAAAGTTATAAGGCACATTTGAAAACTTCTTATGTGAAACACTACTTGCTCAAGGGGTTTTGGTTCAAAGTCAATGGGATTGGCACTTTTTGCTTTGTTTTGGGCAATGGTTTAATTGTTGATTCACATAAAGGACACTTTGGTTTTCCAAAGAGTGATGATGTTTTGCATGGATATTTTCATTGGCCAAAGAAGAAAAAAGATGTAGAATCTTATGTTCATAATTGTGCTACTTACCACCACAATACATCTAAAACATTACTTGATATTTCCATGGATTTTGTGTTTGGTTTAGCCTTAAGCTCTAGAAGGAAAGATGTTGAGCTTGTTGAAAATTCAAACAAGATGGCTAAATTTAATATGTCTCGTTTTGCTGATCTATTACTATCCAGAATGTTTGAATTCCATGATGTGTCATTAGACTTAATTGCCTTACTTGTTGATTGTAGGATGATGATTGGAGCGACTCGTGTCAAGCATCCCAAGAAAAAGTTCTATGAGCGTGATAAAACAGAAAGTGAGCTTGCTACTTTGTCTTTCATTGAAGATTTGGATTCGAGGACGAATTCTTTTCAAGAATGGGAGAATAATAGGAACCAGTACACATGGAATCCAGAAAGGGTAAATAGTGGGCTCATCAAAAGGCCCATAACGACGACCTTAAAACATCATTGGTGGAAGAAACAACAAAGACCAATAATAAGTCCATTCGATAGAGGAAAATATTATAGTGGCCAATTTCAAGTGATATCATGGATCGAAGATAATGCTTACAAGATTCGAGGTCGAATCATTTTCAAGAAGGGGAGGATGATGCGGCCCAACGTATGAAGATCCATTAAGAATACTAATTGGGCCAATCACAAGGCCCAAGTCCAAACAATTAAGGCAACTCTTCAGTGGTGATGTTCAAAGATGGTGGAAATCCAAGTCAAGCCCATTTGCAAAATATGAAGAATAACTCAAGGCTTTTTTTATAATTGTTTAAGTGCTGATTTTGGTGATTAAATTAGGCCCAAATCAGCCCTATTATTTCTGGTCATCATTAATTTAAATTGTTTGGCATAAAAGAGAAAACACTAGTTGTATTTAGAAAGGATTCCTTAAATCCTTTTCTAAATAAAACTATATTTACTTGTTTTCTAGATTAGGTTTAGGACTCTTTTTCCCATTGTATTTAGATTACAATGCTGCCCTATACCTATAAATAGGGCACATCCATATCAGTTTTGAGGAGACTTCAATTCAATAAAATTCTTAAGTTTTTCTTTAAACTTGTGTAAGAAACCTTATGGCTAATTGTGGACTCAATTAGTGGCTAGTCGTGGACTCGAATCAATCTTACTTTCTTCAACCTTAGATTTAGGTTCGTGGACTCGTTCTTGAATCGAAGGAAACTAGATCCGACTCTAGTTGATTGAAGATTGCAACATCGAGGTACTTGAAGCTACATAGGATTCTTCCAAGTCTTTGAGGATTCGAGACAAAGGGTTTCTCGTGAGGTTTAATTAAGGTATTTTGATCCATCTCTATCTTTACCATTGAGAGCATTCTTGGGACAATATTCCATTTTTATTTGAACCTTGGACTAGGTTCATATCACAACTACTCCACGACCCGAGCTAACTCCCGATGCTCCTCCGGCTCCCGGGGGTGGCGGCAACGCTCTCTGACCGGCTAGCTGGGGACACTCCGCGACTTTGTGACCTCGATCTCCACATCGGAAACACCTGAGCACGTAGCCGTTGCAACCTTGACCCACATGCATCTTCCCACAACGCTGACAAGGAGATGCCTTGGCTTGGTTCCCGTGCTCCGTCTTGTTAGGTCCTTGAGATGAAGATGACACATTCTTGGCCTAGAAACTCGGTCTTGGCTTCTTAAAGGTAGAAGAACCTCCGCCTTCAGTCCTCTTATTAGCTTGCTCGTACAATCCTCTCTGAAGCTGTTGTACGCGATACAGATCAGCGGCACACACGTAAGCGTCCTTAAGAGAACTTGGCCTACTCACAGTCAAAACTTTTCGCGCCTCATAGTTCAAACCGGCCACGAATTTCTCGACTTTAGCGAGTTCTGTAGGCACAAACATCCTCGCAAAACGGGCTAACTCCAAGAACCTCTTGTGATATTCAACCACAGACATGGATCCTTGCTGCAGGTGGAGAAACTCTTCATACATGGCGGCACGCACATGTGCTGGGTAGAACCTCTCGCGCATTCTGTCCTTGAGGGCGGTCCAGACGAATTCGGGTTCTTCAAGAAAAGCCAGACCTTCATGGACCCACCACAAATCCGCTTCATGGCAAAAGTAGAACGTTGCCAGTTCTACTCTTCTCTCTTCGGGGCAGCCCACAACGGTGAAGATCTTGTCAAACACCCGTAGCCACTCTTCCAAGACTACCGGGTCTTTCTCGCCGGCGAAGGTTGGCGGCCGATGTCCCAAAACCAAACGACCTACATCACGGTGCCCAGCAGGGGGAGGAGGCGGCACAGCGTGATTGTTGTTCAACAAAGCTTCACTGAGCGTATGCATTGTCTGTGTCAACTGGTGGAGATTCTGAGCGAGCTGGTCTTTGGTCGGGGTCTCCGGGGTGCGTGCTCGAGGACGAGGAGGCATCGCAACTTCTACAACAACAGCACGGTTACTAAAAGATAGCAAACAAGCAAAGAACAGAAAACAACACACAGCTCACCGCGCAACCTAGAGTCCTAAGCCTAATACTAAGATTCTTAAGGTCGCTTAAGGGTCTCAAACCACACTTAGCCATTTAGAAAGTCAAGACTTAACTCACCCTAGGTTCAAACCTAGGCTCTGATACCAACTGTAACACCCCCCAAAACATGCTATATAAAAAGCCTTAACACATGCAGATAACACAACTAAAAACTAGCACAGCAGAAGATTAAAAGATAACTGGATAAACGTAAATCTCAGTCATGGGGTGATACGCCACGTTTACCAACAACGATAAACGCTACGGCAAAACTGCATGGTTCACAACTATCCCAAAACTCACATGTCTATAACTAAATCGGCTCACAGGCCGTAAGAAAACGAAAGGAGCTATACTATCGGCACTAGACATCGCGCTCGTTAGACATCACCTAAAAGAACACAACAAAAACCTGGAACGACGCTTGGTCAGCGAATAATGCTGGTAACCCACCAATACATGTTAAGTATCATACATAGATATGATATATATATATATATATATATATATATATATATATATATATATATATATATATATATACAAAATCATTTCGGAACGGAATACATATATATATAAGTCAAAACCAAGAGCAAACACCAACTCAAGACTCATTACTCTCAAGGATAACATGGGATCACATCCCAAGACCACAAAGGACAACAACAACTCAAGGATAAAGAAATGACAAATGGCAGCACATGCCTAGGCGCACACGCCTTTGTGACTACACAGTCACAAGAAGAGAACACACAACCACGGCTACACAAACCCTCGTGACATCACACATCACGAGTTGATATGCCTTCCTTATGCCCTGTTCCAACCTTATGGCTACCCCCAACCTTATATCTAGTTCCAACCTTTACCTCCAGGACCCCAGTACACCAAGTCCAACCTTATTCCCCCGGGAACCGTCGTTCCCCCTCCAACAGTCCTCCAACAAAACCACCGATTTCATTGTACACGAGGTACCGTACACACACATGGCAACACATGCCCTGGATAACACATGTTATCCCTGTAATAATCACGTGAACCTTACATAAAGGCCACAGCTCCATAATCACGTCACGGCCACCACGAGGACCGCTGCAATACCTTGGTGACTAGTGTCCCATACCACTAATCGTGCAATCCAGGTAAAGCCACACACGCATCACATCTCAACAAGAATCAATCAACGGATCACAACGAAGATATGAAACATACTCAATCAAGGAATGGGTCTCATCCCAACAACGATGAATAACACAAGTTATCATCAACCAAACGGAAGGTACAAACAACACTCAAGCTAGCATTTAAACACAAAACTAGCATGCTTATCAAACTGGTAAACCAAACGTAGTTTCGAAGAACACACAAGGCTCATCACGGTTCAACGAAACACGATGTTAAACACTAAGCATGATTCAAGACACCAAAGTCCTACATGGATACCTACCATATAGTTCTAGACATACGAAACATCAAGAAGACACTCAAAAAGTTCCACAAAAGAACATCGAGAAGTCAAAAGATCAAATACCGAGTCAAAAGAATCACGGGGATCAAATCCCCACCTTCACCATAACATGTACCTGCGGGTAAGCCCACGGGTAGGCCTCTACCCGCGGTTCCGCCCGCGGGTACAGGCCTCCTACCTTGTGTACCCCGCGGGTGGGCGGCGGGTGGGCCTCCTACCCGCCATTCCGCCTGCGGGTACAACTTGTACCACAACATCACACTTCGCGAAATTCATCTCCAAACACAAATTCAAGTCCAAAACATGCCAAATCTCACCCAATACAACAAAATGACTTGAATCAAAGGAAATGCCAAGAAATGGCACAAAAGAATCCTAAACACAAGCTCTAGATATGCATTTTCACAAGACAAATGCATAGACACTCACATTTCATAGCAAAACACATGTAGAATCTAAGAAATCACATATAGGTAAGCAAAATAGATTTTGTAGAGCATGGGTTACCTCTTGTAGACTAAAAGACTTCACTTTACACCTCAACAAGCTCCTCACAAGGCTCACTTTCCAAACCCACTTCAAGAACAAACCAAAAGATCATAAAGATCCTACCTTTAAGAAAAGACACCTAAGATGGAACCAAAAACACAAGATGGACTTAGATCTTACCCTCCTAGATGCCCAAATAGGTGAAAGGTTGAATCTTGGAAGCAACTCTTGAAGTCTTGGCAAGGTCTCAACTTGGCTTGGAGGAAAAGCTACTCACTTTTTTAGAGAGAAGGTAGAGCTAAACTTTTAGAAAGTGTAAGGGATTGAATGAAGATATCTACTAGGTTAGGTTACAATACTAACACTATGTGTAAGGTCAAGAATGCCCTTACTAACATTAGGAAATGTAAGGAACAAGGGAACTCTCTTCAAAGCTCAAGGTACAAGTTTGATTTTGGGATTGACTAGTCAAATACTAGTCCTCAAGTATTAAATTTCAGGATTTTAGGAATTAATTTCTCAATTGAAATAGGATTAATTACTCAATTAATCCATTAATTGAATTTGGATTTTGGGGTGTCACACTGGTGCTACATGTAGTTTCATCATTGATGAAGGGAGTTGTACCAATGTGGTCAGCGAGGATGTAGTGAATGCAATGAGAATACCAACAATCCAACATCCTCAACCATATAAGCTACAATGGCTTAATGATGATGGTGAACTCAAGGTAGACAAGCAAGCCCTCATTTCTATTTCCATTGGGAAATACCAAGATGATGTGTTGTGTGATATAATCCCAATGCATGCTTGTCACATCTTATTGGGTCGACCATGGAAATATGATCGAGACACCTTACACCATGGTAAGACAAACAAGTACACCATTCATAAGTGAGATAAGAAGTACACTTTGGTGCCACTAGCACCAAAGGAAGTGTACTACATCCAAGTGCAATCCAAAAAGTTGAGAGAAGAACTTGCCCAGAAGGCAAAAGAGGCCATGTCCATGAAGGAAACCACTAGTGGAAAACAAAAGGCCTTAGCTCAAGAGAAAAAGGAAAGGAAAGAAGGGATGAACAAGGACAGTATGCAATCATCTCATAACTTGCTCATGACAAAAGGAGAAGTGGAGAAAGCCTTAAGAGGGGAGAGGGAATTTTTTTACTTTACCCTATTGAGTTTTGTCTAAATGTTATTAAAAATGAAACTATCCCTTCTGATGTTTCTGTCCTGCTTTCTGAATTTGCAGATGTCTTTCTTGAAGAATTACCAAAGGGGTTACCTCCAATTCGTGGGATTGAACATCAAATTGATCTCATACCTAGAGCAAGTTTGCCTAATAGACCGGCCTATCTCACCAATCCCGATGAGGCTAAGGAGATTCAACGTCAAGTTGATGAGTTATTGCAAGCTGGATTCATCCAAGAAAGCCTAAGCCCATGTGCTGTGCTCGTAGTACTTGTACCAAAGAAAGATGGCACGTGGCGAATGTGTGTTGATTGTCACGCAATCAATAACGTCACGATTCGAGGACGAATCTTTTTCAAGAGGGGGAGGATGATGAGACCCAAAGACAACAAGCAAATGATCCCATCAAAGTCTCTAGTGGCCCGACAACAAGATCCAAGTAAAAAAAAAAAGATTCAAGAGGCTTTTAACACTTTTGTGCATGCAAATTGGAGTACAACAACTATTTATGAAGAAGGAGATCAATCTGGAGAAACAAATCTATTCAATTGCCTTCACATCAAGACTTTTGAAGAGAGCTACTATGTAACACCCCGTGTTACGACCCCTAAAACCGAATTAATTAATTAATTACTCACCGTAAAAAGGGAATTAAAATCCGTTAATTAACTAAAAGGGGGTCCACCATAGTCCATGGACCCTTATCCCTAAAACCAACTCCTTAGTCGTAAAAGGAATGGAAGTGGCAAGCCCATACCATTTAGACCCTAATTAGGACTCTTAGAAATATAAATAGGGACATAAGAGGCACCTAGAACTCACACCACAATAAACTCTCACCACACAAGAATTCCCAAGAATTCCCATAGGAGAAATCAAGAAAGAAGAAATCTTAAAGAAAGACCCTTCATAGCCAAGGAAATTAATTAAGGCTAAGAGGTAACCCATGTCTCAACAAAACCTATTTTCTTTGCTATAATCTCCTTCTTTGGCTTCCTCTATATACTTGTGTCTTGATGAATTCCTTTATGATGATCGTGATATAATCTTATTTCATTGATGTGATGATTTTATGTGTGATCTTGATGATCTTGATATTAAAAAGAGGTTCTTAATATTTATGTGATGATTCTTGATAAATCTTGATGTTTCCTGATGTTAGAGATAACATATGGTCTTGATAATTTGGATGGGAATTAGAGCCCTCGGTCGGATTGGTAATTTGTATTGTGACGTCCTTGATTTATATTTGGGTGGAAATTCGCATGTTCGGGTGTTGTTATGTTTAGAAGTCATGTTAGGATGTGTCCAATATGATTCTTGTTTTTTATCCGTTAATTGCCTATGTGGTGTCGTTATTTGCGTTTGAAAGCATCTAAGCATGGTTTCGGGTTCCACAAAGGATCCCGGGACGCGTATTTGATGAAAGAGTCAGTGGGGGGTAGGGGACCCGCTGCCCGAGAATCACCGCCAGGCAGCGGGCAGCCGGCGGGCAGGCGTCTGCCTGCTGGCCACCCGCTGCCAGGAGGATCGTCACCGGCGGGCAGCCGGCGGGTGACCCCCACCGACCGGCTACCCACTGGTCTGTTACCCACCCCGGGTCCTCGGCTTCCCCGTTTGATGTTCCCCATTCCCCGTGGTGTCCCAACGGACCCCGTTTGTCGTGCTTGAGTCTAGTTTGATGTTTCGAGTGCCATTCGTAGGATAAAAGAGTCTTAGGAATTGCATGCTAGTGAATCGGTAACCCGTTGGCCTAGGAGAAGAATGCATGAACCCCTTAGGACTACTCTTAGTATGTGAATGATCACACATAAGTTTATTTATACGTCTCCCCCTTCCCAATGTGCTATTATGTGCTACAATGTGTTATGTGATGCATGATTCCCCAATTTGGTTGCGATCAAATTAGGTGTTCCTGAGTTGCGGTTCAGAAGTTGGTTGCGGTCAAATTGGTTACTTATGAGCTACGGTTCATTCTCCTGGCTACGGTTAGTGATTTACTTCTTGGGCTACAACGCACGGGCCTCGTGTGCAGATGGTCCACCGACTGGACGTGCCAGCGGTGTGTAGGGCCACCAGCCTGAGGAAGGCCATAGCCCACCGAATGAGTGATCAGGCGCTGTGTAGGGCTATGGTCGGCTACGATCCACTGAATGAAGGGCCAGCGGTGTGTAGGGTCGTAGTCTCCGAGGATCTTCGCCCACTGATATGAACCTAGTCCAATGTTCAAAGAAAATAGAATATTGTCCCAAGAATGCTCTCAAAACTAAAGATAGAGATGGATCGGAATACCTCAATTAGAAGATCAATATCTCAATGACCGTAAGGAATTAGAAAGTGTATAATATATCAATAGAACGCCCCAGAAGATATCTAAAACATATCAAAATTTCAGATAAAACTAACCAGTGGATCTCGAGATATAGGTCATTCATTGAAACTAGTCACAGAACGCGGAAATCTGGACAGGGTGTGATTGTGACGTGATTGCGCGTAAATGCGCTTTGGATATAGGTAAGGGTGATATGGGGTTGTTTTGTAGACAGAATTTTGGGTAATATGGTGCTTAGGAGGTGTGAGGTCTCGTTGATATTGGATAGGAAAAAGGGAAAACTCTTTCGGGATTGTTTTTCAAGAAACTGGAGAACATGTATCAAGATTCAAGAACACAATCAAGAATACAAAGGAAATTTTTTTTTTTGGGATTTTTTAATGAATAAGACACGAAAAAAAAGTAGTATGTAAGATAAGAATGAGATAAACCTAGGCTCTGAATACCAAATTGATATGAACCTAGTCCAAGGTTCAAATAAAATGGAATATTGTCCCAAGAATGCTCTCAAAACTAAAGATAGAGATGGATCGAAATACCTTAAATCTCACGAGAAACCCTTTGTCTCGAATCCACAAAGACTTGGAAGAATCCCATTGTAGCTTCAAGTACCTCGATGATGCAATCTTCAATCAACTAGAGTCAGATCTAGTTTCCTTCGATTTAAGAACGAGTCCACGAACCTAAATCTAAGGTTGAAGAAAGTAAGATTGATTCGAGTCCACGAATCAATTTGCTAGTCGAGTCCACGACTAGCCACTAATTGAGTCCACAATTAGCCATAGGGTTTCTTACACAAGTGTGAAGAAAAACTTAAGAATTTTATTGAATTAAAGCCTGTGCCCTATTTATAGGTATAGGGCAGCATTGTAATCTAAATACAATGGGAAAAAGAGTCCTAATTTGGTTTAGGGGTCGTAACACGGGGTGTTACCCCCTTGGTCTTTCAGACCTTAGTAAAGGTAAAGATGACTTTTACCCATGAATTGTTGTTCAAGCTATCCCTAGCAAGACATTTCATTCATTCCTTACTCAAGCCTAAGAGTCAAACTGATGAGACCCAAAGACAACAAGCAAATGATCCCATCAAAGTCTCTAGTGGCCCGACAACAAGATCCAAGTCAAAAAAAGATTCAAGAGGCTTTTAACACTTTTGTGCAAGCAAATTGGAGTACTATAACTATTTATGAAGAAGGAGATCAATCTAAAGAAACAAATCTATTCAATTGCCTTCACATTAAGACTTTTGAAGAGAGCTACTAGCTTAAGGAGTGTGCTTCACCTACTAGCTTGATGAATCACCTACTTGTTTGTGCAACTTCATCACTACCTATCTGCTCACTCACCTCCTTGCTTGTCATCAACCAAGTAGCTCAAGCAAGCACCTCAAGCAACTAGCTTACTCAAGGAGACAAAGAATTAAATGCTTATGACAAACCCATGTGAAAGATAGCAAGCTTTGGAAGAAAATTCAGCCTACAAAAATCTGATTTCATACGCAAAAAGGGGGGAGGGGAGGTTTATTTTGTAACTTGTAATTTTTAATTATTTACTTCATAGTTAAGGGATGAAACCTAAAATATTTTACACATTTAAATCCCTGATTTTTCCCTATAAAAACCCCATCACCATTGGGTTCAAATCAGGTAATATTTTGGAATGAAATGAGATTTTCTCTCTTTTTCTTTGCATGAGAATTGCATTGAGTGTTTAGGTTGTTTGTGAGATGCATTCAATCTAAGTAAGCTAGTGAGAAGCTAGTTTACAAGCCGAGATGGCGTATCCCACTCTCTTGTTCTTTACATTCATACACATACCCGAAAATCCCAAAAAGGATAGAACTACTACTTATATTACATAGTTAAGTTTGTTCTTATTTCTTATCTCAAGTGCTAGATTCCTAAGTCTAGTTCTTAGCCTTGTTTAACCATCCAAGGGTTGAGAAGATCATTGGAAGTTTGGTGAGGCAATTGTAGAGTTCGGGATCTCAGAATCCAAGAGTCTACAAGGTAAGATCCTTTATAAGACACGAAAGGTTCTGGAGTGATTCCTTGGGTGTGCACTTGTTGCGAGAAGCAACCCGTGTACGCGTCACAAACACTCCATCATCTCTCTAAAAAGAACCTAGCTTATTCTTCAAGCAAAAAGGTGAACCTCCTAGCCTTGCAAGATCCCACTCCAAGATTCCTACTTTCTTCTTCCCAAGCGTAGGAAAGGGTAAGGTTCATAGCTTTTTAGTGTTTTTAGCCATCTTTTGGGTGTCTTTATCTAAGTTAGAATCTTTTTTGTGTTTTGGCTTGTGTAAGAAGTTGGTGAGGAAGAGGAGCTCTAAGAGAAGGATTAAGAGGGTGTAAAGGAGAAGTTGTTAACCTACAAAGGTAACTCATGCTATACAAAACCTATTTTTTTTTTTTACTTAAATGATAATTCTTGGCTTCTATTTGATGTTCTTGGTGTGATTTGTGAGATTTGATGCATGATCTTGTGATGATGCATGTTTAGAGCTTGTATTTAGGTTTCTTGAATGCCATTGCTTGGCTATTTCTTGGATTTAAGTCATATCTTTGTTGTGTGTGAGATTTTGGGTGTTTTGGACTTGAACTTGGCTTTGTTGATGAATTTCCCCGAAGGGAAAATATTGTACAGGAGGTGTACCCCGCGGGCGGAACGGCGGGCAATGGCCTACCCGCCGCTCCACCCGCGGGGAACATGGGTGATTAGGGCATGTACCCCGTGGGCAGGCCCACGAGTGGGGGCCTACCCGTGGCCCCACCCGCGGGGAACAAGTGTTGTGAGTGCGGGGATTTGTTCCCCATGATTCTTTTCTTTTTGGTATTGATGTTTTGACCTCCCGTTGTTGGATTATTGAGTTATTTGTGAGTCTTCTTGATGTTTCGTATGTCTAGAACGATGTGTTAGGAATCCATGTTAGGATTTGGTGTCCTGAGTCGTGCTAAGGGTCCAACTTTGTGATTCGTTGGGCTAATATGTGTCTTGAAGGTTAGTTGGAACCATTTTGGTTTACACATTTGATGAGCATGCTAGTTTGGTGTTATTATGCTAGTGTGTGCAGTTTGTTCCTTCTTGTTGGGGTTGCAACTCGCATTGTCAATCATTTTGATGTGGATTGTAGTCCTTGATTGTTGAGTGTTGTCTCATGACTTTATTGAAATCCTTTGATTGATTCTTATGTTGTATTCTTGTACAAGTCGTTGTACCCTTTGTTGATACTTGATTGGGGCTATTGATGAGCCTTAGTCTTCTTGATGACGCTGACTATGTGTGAATATGAATGAGATTGGTGGTTTTGTGACTTGAGCTTTGCTCACATGATCGGTGGTATGTTACTATGATTTGTACGGTATCGTCGTGTACTATGAGTTCGGCGGAAGTTTGGCGGGGGACGAAGGTCCCAGACCGGGAAAAGGTTGGACTCAGAAGTATAGGGTGGCACTCAGAGGTATAGGTTGGAACTGTGATAAGGCCGGGGGTAGCCATAAGGGTGGTACTAAGGGATAAGGTTGGAACATAAACTTGTCATTATGTGATTGATGTATTTCCTTGCATATGAGCATGTCTTTGATGAACTCTACCTTATGAATGGTAGGTTGCATCTAGAGTTTTGTTGTTCCTTGCTGTTTGTGATTTGTTGTCTTGTTGAGGTTGATGATCCTCGGTCTTTGTTGAGAGTGTGATGAGTCTTTGATGTTGATCTCCTTCTGGCTTTAAAATGACTATATACTATATTTCCTCAGTCTCAAACGCTTTTGATTATATCTATCTCTACACTATGCTATTTAACGCGTATTGATGGGTTACCAGCATTATTCGCTGACTCGGTGTTATCCCTATGTTTTACAGGTTTTGAGTAGATTACGAGCGCGCTAGATGTGGACTCTAGATAGTGTAGCTCTTGTGCTTAGATGTTTGCTTTTGTTGGCCTGTGTGCCTAGACTAGTGGCCTGTGTGCCTAGACTAATGTTATGTTTGATGATTGTGATAGATTTAGCCTATGCACCCATAGTTTTATGGGTGTGGCATAACACCTTTCCCGGTTTTTAATAGCTTTCGCTTTATGATTGTTTTGATGATTAGTTGTTTATCGTTGATTTTTAAGTTTTAAAATGTTGGTAAAATCGGGGGTGTTACACCTTACCTCCCCTACCCCCATTAACTTGGATGTTATAAGAGCCAGTCATAACACACAACATAATTAAATTAATCCACCCTTCTGCAAAACCCAGCGCCCCAAGCATATTCCTCAGAAAATACCATTCCATATTATCATAGGCATTGGTTATATCCAACTTTAAAGCACCCCACCCCACCTTTCCACGCTGTTTCCTATTCAAAAAATGCCCCACCTCTGCAGCAATTAAGATGTTATCCGTAATAAGCTTGTCAGGATAAAAGCACTCTGGGACTCTGAAATCAAATCACCCAATAGATGCTTCATCCTGTTTGCCAACATCTTAGCCATAACTTTATAGATCACATTACACAAGGCGATGAGTCTCAAATCAAAACCTAGCTCAGGTTCCTTTTTGTTTGGGATAAGAACAATATTGGTATCATGCATACTGTAAACGTGAAAAACTTGAATTGTATATATTCAAAATTCAAAGTATCGGTTACAATGAAGTATCAAGTATATATCAAACGGGAAGGGGTACAATCTCTGTATAGGAGAAGTCATCTGATTCTCTATTAGAAGCATGCGTATTAGTAGTGTGCCAAATTCAGAATATGCTGAATTGGAAGTGTGCCAAATTCAGAGTATGCCGAACTTGAAGTAGTTCTTTGTTGGAAGTATACCGAGTTTAGAGTATGCTGAACTGGAAGTATGCCGAGTTCGGGAGTGTGCCGAACTGGAAGTGTGCCGAGTTCGGGAGTGTGCCGGATTGGAAATATACCAAGTTCGGGAATGTGCCGAACTGGAAGTATGCAAAGTTCGCGAGTATGCTGAACTAGAAGTATGCCGAGTTTAGGAGTGCGCCGGACTGGAAGTATGCCAAGTTCGGGAATATGCCGAACTTGAAGTAGTTCTTTGCTGAATGGCCTCCGGAGTTAGTAGTTTGTTCCTCAATGAAGGGCTAATATGCAGCTTGATCTTCAAAGAAGGGCTTCCGGTGTTCAAACGGCGTGTTCCTCAGCACAGTATACGCAGTACAACTGCGGGTGTGTTCCATATGATATCCTGGCGAGATTTCGACAGAGTTTCGGCATGTAGATTTCAAGAGCCCCCATTCTTGAAATTGAACGAGAGTGTAGAGAAAATCTCTAACCAACCTAATAGGAATCAGCACACATGGAATCCAATAAGGGTCTATAGTGGGCTCATCACAAGGCCAAAAAGAGCATCCCTAAAGCATCATTGGTGGAAAAATCAAGGAATTCCAAAAATAATTCCATTCGATAGAGGAAAGTATTATAGTGGCTCGTTTCAAGTGATGTCACGGATCAAAGACAATGTTTAGAAGATTCGAGGTCGAATCATTTTTCAAGAAGGGGAGGATGATGCGGCCCAACATAATGAAGATCTATTAAGAGTACAAATTGGGCCAATCACAAGATCCAAGGCCCAAATCAGCTTTATTATTTGTGGTCATCATTATTTTAAATTGTTTGGAATTAAAGAAAAAACACTAGTTTGTATTTAGAAAGGATTCCTTAAATCCCTTTCTAAATAGGACTATATTTACTTGCTTTCTAGATTAGGTTTAGGACTCTTTTTGTAATTAGAAAAGGATTCCTTAAATCCCTTTCTAAATAGAACTATATTTACTTGCTTTCTAGAAGAGGTTTAGGACTTTTTTTCCCATTGTATTTAGGATTACAATGCTGCCCTATACCTATAAATAGGGCACATCCATATCAGTTTTGAGTAGGCTTTAATTCAATAAAATTCTTAAGTTTTTCTTTACACTTGCGTAAGAAACCTTATGGCTAATTGTGGACTCAATTAGTGGCTTGCCGTGGACTCGACTAGCAAATTGATTCGTGAACTCGAATCAATCTTCCTTTCTTCAACCTTAGATTTAGGTTCGTGGACTCGTTCTTGAATCGAAGGAAACTAGATCCGACTCTAGTTAATTGAAGATTGCAACATCGAGGTACTTGAAGCTACATGGGAATCTTCAAAGTCTTTGAGGATTCGGGACTAAGGGTTTCTCGTGAGGTATAAGGTATTTTGATCCATCTCTATCCATGCATTGAGAGTAATCTTGGGACAATATTCCATCTTATTTGAATCTTGAACTAGGTTCATATCAATTTGGTATTCAGAGCCTAGGTTTATCTCATTATCATTAGAAATTTGGTATTCAGAGCCTAGGTTTATCTCATTCTTATCTTATATACTACTTTTTTTTTTCGTGTCTTATTCATTAAAAACCCTAAAAAAAATTTCCTTTGCATTCTGGATTGTGTTCTTGAATCTTGATACATGTTCTCCAATTTCTTGAAAAACAATCCCGAAAGAGTTTTCCCTTTTTCCCGTCCAATATCAACGAGACCTCACACCTCTTAAGCACCGTATTACCATACATTCTGCCAAGAAAACAACCCCATCTCATCCTTACCTATATCCAAAGCGCATTTACGCGCAATCACGTCGCAATCATACCCTGTCAAGATTTCCGCGTTCTGTGACCAGTTTCAAAGAATGACCTATATCTAGAGATCCACTTGTTAGTTTTATCTGAAATTTTGATATGTTGTAGATCATTCCTGGGGAGTTCTTTTGATATATTATACACTTGCTAATTCCTTACGGTCATTGAGATATTGATCTCCGAAGTAAGGGCAGCATTTCTGTTTTTCTGGGTGATTCTTGATTATGTTTTGAAGGGGTTGTGTGGATCCTCTTGGTCCGAAATTTTTGTTGATATTTGCCGTAGTTTTTTGGAGGTTACATATCAAAAAAAAAATCAAGAAAGTTGAAAAAAAAAAAAGCAAAAAAGAGAAAGCAATAAAGAAGAAGAATAAGGTTGGCGAAAGAATATGATTGGTAGGAGAATTTTGAAGGGAAAAGGAAGGGGAAAAGTATAAGGTTGGAAGGAGTTCTTGATATATTCTTATTTGGTTGTGATACACTTGCACCCCTATTACTTTCTATTTGTGTCTATCTTCTGATATTGGTCCTGCATATCTTTCTTTGCTTCCCTTTTTTCTTTCAAATCTTGCTTAGTTTCTTTGCTTGTATTGTCCATTTTCTTTGCTTCTTGCTCTCAATTTTATTACCTACCTCGCGATACACCTTACTCTTAAAGGCTTGTGAAGTTTTCCAAGGTATGTTTTCTTGAACTTTTACGTTGAATCCATATCAACTTGAGTTCCAGACTAGAATTTTCTTTTTGGAAAAAGGTTTATGAGAGTATATGCCACCTTGAGCGATACACGAGTAGAGTGTGTGTTTGTAAGAGTGTGTAGTGCACCCCAGAGCCATATAATCCACCTTTTACCTGCGAGTTGAGAATAGTGAGGGAGCGAACCAACTTTTTGGTTTCACTAACGTGTCTACTCACACATCTTCTTGTTTTTAGATTTTGTTTCTCATCTACAGATGGCTGAAGAGGTTCCAAACACACGTAAGAGATTAGAGCAGAAAATAGATGCTCTAACCTTCGCCACGAAAGGGTTACTCACAAAAATAAATAATCTGGAGTAACACCCTCAGCAAGTGCAATCGCTACACAATGATGAGCAATATTTGTCACCGGCAGGAAGAGTGGATCCTAGATGTCAAAGGATCTAACCGCGTAATGCGGAGTTAGGAAATATTAAACTTGAAATTCCTAACTTCACTAGTGAGAAAGGACTTACCGAATATATAGAATGGGAGAATGCTATTGAAACTCTTTTTTATTTAAAGCACTATTCTGATCTTACAAAAATTAAGCTAGTTGCTACATCTTTTAAGGGGTATGCATTATCTTGGTGGCGAAAAAGAAATAGAGAGAGAGTTGCTAATTTTATTCCCTATGAATCTTGGGTTCAAGTGAGGGAAGATATGCGCCTAACCTTTCGTCCTAAATCTTTTTTGTATGATCTTGAAAGAAAATTGTAGGGAACGGTGCAAGGAACAAAGTCAGTTGACGAGTACCACCAAACTGTAAATATTTTTCTTAAACAGGGAGACATACATGAAGAAGAGACAAAAACTGTTGCTCGTTTCGTACATGGGTTCAACTTAGAAATTCGATGTGGAATGAGTTTTCAGAGATCTGACACTCTTTATGATGCCTTGTATGCTGCACGTGAATCTGAGGCAAAAATCAAAGAGATGAAAATGTACAAGTCCAAAAATGATGCATCATGATGGAACAACACTCGTTTCACCTCTCAAAAGCGTGATGAACATCCTCCTCCAAGAGATGATTCATTAGACAAGGGTAAGGAAAAGGTAAGTGAGGCAGCGAGGCCTCAACATGATAGAGAATTGATTTGTTATAGATGTAATGAAAGAGGCCACATAGCTCGTGATTGCCCTAATAAAAGGGTAGTTAAGATAACAACACAATCTGAAAAATTTACTTCTTGTCTTAAATCTGAGGATGAGGTATGTGACCATTTTGAACCCCCAATGAACATGTTGAGGGAGTACCTTTCATACCTTTAGATTTTGATTCTAAATATGCTGATAGTGAGTCTAGTCATACTCTTGTTGTTAAGGAGGTTTTGAATGTTCACCCTTTAAAAGAAGATGAGTCTCAAAGAGAAAATATATTTTGTGCTAAAGGTCAATTAGAGAGAATGCTTGTGCTATGGTAATAGATTCTAGAAGTTGCACAAATGTGGCTAGTGCAGCTATGGTTAAATTTCCCAAGTTACCTTTGCTTAATCATCCAAATCCTTATTGTTTGCAATGGTTAACTAATGTAGGAGAAGCTAGAGTAACCAAACAAGATCTTAGTCCTTTATCTATTAACAGTTACTCTGATAAAATCATGTGTGATAATATCCCAATGCAGGCTGCTCATATCTTGTTAGGTAGACCATTGCAATTTGACAGTAAAATAAGTTCTGATGGAATGAGGAAAACTTATGTGTTTCACATGAATGGAGTTGCATATGTCTTGCATCGTTTGTATCCTAAACAAGTAGAAGAAATTCAATTGACATTGATGCAAGCTCTCAAACCAGCCTTAAAAGAAGGAAGAAATCAAAGAGAGAAAAGTGGAACCTCTATGTTTGGAATTGCAATCACCACTCCAATCCGCTAACTCAGTTTGTAGCCAAACAAATGGACCACAATCAGTGATACAGTGGAAAGGATCAGCCCAAGGTGTCAAAGTGCAACCTCTCTTGGTAACTAAAAAGGATACTAAGCAAGATAAAGGAAGGGGAGTCACTTTCTACTCACTTTTATTCCAAAAGCATGCATTAATATTCTCTAGATTTCTTTGCCATGTTTCTGTTAATGATGTACTTGCTAGATGTGTTAGAAATTTGTTTGCCTCCATACATCCAAGATTCCCGAATTTTGATTTTACTAAAATTTTGTTTGATATAGATAAGGAATCACTGGAAAGTTATAAGGCACATTTGAAAACTTCTTATGTGAAACACTACTTGCTCAAGGGGTTTTGGTTCAAAGTCAATGGGATTGGCACCTTTTGCTTTGTTTTGGGCAATGATTTAAGTGTTGATTCACATAAAGGACACTTTAGTTTTCCAAAGAGTGATGATGTTTTGCATGGATATTTTCATTGGCCAAAGAAGAAAAAAGATGTAGAATCTTATGTTCATAATTGTGCTACTTACCACCACAATACATCTAAAACATTACTTGATATTTCCATGAATTTTGTGTTTGGTTTAACCTTAAGCTCTAGCAGGAAAGATTTTGTGCTTGTTGACAATACAAACAAGATGGCCAAATTTAATGTCTCATTTTGATGAACTATTACCATCTATAATGTTTAAATTCCATGCTATGTCATTAGACTTAATTGCCTTACTTGTTGATTGTAGGATGAATATTCGAGCGACTCGTGTCAAGCATCCCAAGAAAAAGTTCCATGAGCGTGATAAAACACAAACTGAGTGATGCGACCCAACATAATGAAGATCCATCAAGAGTACCAATTGGGCCAATCACAAGGCCCAAGTCCAAACTATTAAGACAACTCTTCATTGGTGATATTCAAAGATGGTGGAAATCCAAGTCAAGCCCATTTGCAAAAGATGAAGAAGATTTCAAGGCATTTTATAATTGTTTAAGTGCTGATTTTGGTGATTAAATTAGGCCCAAATCAGCCCTATTATTTTTGGTCATCATTAATTTAAATTGTTTGGCATAAAAGAGAAAACCCTAGTTGTATTTAGAAAGGATTCCTTAAATTCTTTTCTAAATAAAACTCTATTTACTTGTTTTCTAGATTAGGTTTAGGACTCTTTTTCCCATTGTATTTAGATTGCAATGCTGCCCTATACCTATAAATAGGGCACATCCATATCACTTTGAAAGAGGCTTTAATTCAATAAAATTCTTAAGTTTTTCTTTACACTTGTGTAAGAAACCTTATGGCTAATTGTGGACTCAATTAGTGGCTAGTCGTGGACTCGACTAGCAAATTGATTCGTGGACTCGAATCAATCTTACTTTCTTCAACCTTAGATTTAGGTTCGTGGACTCGTTCTTGAATCGAAGGAAACTAGATCCGACTCTAGTTGATTGAAGATTGCAACATCGAGGTACTTGAAGCTACATGGGATTCTTCCAAGTATTTGAGGATTCGAGACAAAGGGTTTCTCATGAGGTTTAAGGTATTTTGATCCATCTCTATCTTTGCATTGAGAGTAATCTTGGGACAATACTCCATTTTATTTGAGCCTTGGACTAGGTTCATATCAGTGAGTGATGCGGCCCAACATATGAAGATCCATTAAGAATACTAATTGGGCCAATCACAAGGCCCAAGTCCAAACAATTAGGGCAACTCTTCATTGGTGATGTTCAAAGATGGTGAAAATCCAAGTCAAGCCCATTTGCAAAATATGAAGAATAACTCAAGGCTTTTTTTATAATTGTTTAAGTGCTGATTTTGGTGATTAAATTAGGCCCAAATCAACCCTATTATTTCTGGTCATCATTAATTTAAATTGTTTGGCATAAAAGAGAAAACACTAGTTGTATTTAGAAAGGATTCCTTAAATCCTTTTCTAAATAAAACTCTATTTACTTGTTTTCTAGATTAGGTTTATGACTCTTTTTCCCATTGTATTTAGATTACAATGCTGCCCTATACCTATAAATAGGGCACATCCATATCAGTTTTGAGGAGACTTCAATTCAATAAAATTCTTAAGTTTTTCTTTACACTTGTGTAAGAAACCTTATGGCTAATTGTGGACTCAATTAGTGGCTAGTCGTGGACTCGACTAGCAAATTGATTCGTGGACTCGAATCAATCTTACTTTCTTCAACCTTAGATTTAGGTTCGTGGACTCGTTCTTGAATCGAAGGAAACTAGATCCGACTCTAGTTGATTGAAGATTGCAACATCGAGGTACTTGAAGCTACATGGGATTCTTCTAAGTCTTTGAGGATTCGAGACAAAGGGTTTCTCGTGAGGTCTAAGGTATTTTGATCCATCCCTATCTTTACTTTTGAGAGCATTCTTGGGACAATATTCCATCTTTATGTGAACCTTGGACTAGGTTCATATCAGTGAGCTTCCTAATTTGTCTTTAATTGGAGATTTGGATTCGAGGACGAATCCTTTTCAAGAATGGGAGAATAATAGGAACCAGCACACACGGAATCCAATAAGGGTCTATAGTGGGCTCATCACAAGGCCAAAAAGTACATCCTTAGAGCATCATTGGTGAAAAAATCAAGGAATTCCAATAATAATTCCATTCGATAGAGGAAAGTATTATAGTGGCCTATTTCAAGTGATGTCACGGATCGAAGACAATGTATAGAAGATTCGAGGTCGAATCATTTTTCAAGAAGGGGAGGATGATGCGGCCCAACATAATGAAGATCTATTAACAATACAAATTGGGCCAATCACAAGATCCAAGGCCCATATCAGCTTTATTATTTGTGGTCATCATTATTTTAAATTGTTTGGAATTAAAGAGAAAATACTAGTTTGTATTTAGAAAGGATTCCTTAAATCCCTTTCTAAATAGGACTATATTTACTTGCTTTCTAGATTAGGTTTAGGACTCTTTTTGTATTTAGAAAAGGATTCCTTAAATCCCTTTTTAAATAGAACTATACCACTTGTTGATTTCCTGTCATCCGAATCACTAATCCAGTCCGAATCTGAAAAAGCATTTATGGCAACAGAGGAGGAACGACGAATAAAAAGACTAAAATGTAGAGTACCTTTAACGTACCGTAGCACGCGTTTGAGCATTGCCCAATGCTTAGTCGTCGGAGAGTGCATGTGCTGACAAATCTTATTCACGATAAGAGACAGATCCGACCGTGTGACAGTAAGGTACTGAAGAGCCCCAGCAAGACTACAATACTACGTGGGATCCGCATAGGGAACCATAGAATGATACGATGGCCGAGACACAGGTACTGGAATAGCCAACGGTTTACAATCCACCATACCTACACGATTCAAAATATCCCGCATGTATCACTGCTGAGAAAGGAACAAACCGCCATCCCGGGAGACCGTCTCAATGCCAAGAAAGAAAGACGGAGCACCCATGTCACGGATCTTAAATTCTGAGGCTAAATCAGCAAGAAAATGAGTAACACGAGAAACATCAGAACCCATAACAAGGATGTCACCAACAAACACAAGAAAATATAAGCACACAGAGTCATGAGCATAAATGAATAGAGAAACATCAGTCTTGGACGGAGAAAAACCAACCGACACCAAGAAAGCATGCAACCTGTTAAACCATGCCCGAGGAGCCTACTTAAGACCATAAAGTGACCTCGGCAGTAGACACACATAATCCGGTCGTGACGTGTCTTCATAACCGGGCGGCTACCTCATGTAAGCAGCCGTTGCAAGATTGACATATGAAAGGCATTGTGCACATCCAACTGCCGAATAATCCAACCACGAGAGATGGCTAAGGACAGAAGAAGCTGCATAGTGGTCGGTTTAACAACAGGATTAAAGGTCTCAAAAAAGTCATGTCCAACCACCTGATTAAAGCCTTTAGCGACCAATCGAGCCTTGTGCTGTTCTATCGTTCCATCTGCCTTGCGCTTTGTTCTGAACACCCATTTGCACCCCACAACATTCATGCCTGGCGTGCGACTAACCAAACGCCAAGTGTTATTCTAGAGTAAGGCATTGAACTCAAGATCCATGGCCTCACGCCATTCCGGATATCGAACCGCCTGAGAATAACACGTCGGCTCAGGAACTGCCATAAGAGCAACATGCTGAGTCGGTCCTTGAGAACGAGTTGCTATAACATGAGACCGGGGCGGAACAACCTTCACCGAACGACGGCCCTGCTTGGCCCCGGTAGCTACACCCGAGACCATACCACCCGAGACCACGTCAGTCACGGTCCGAGAGCTGGAGTCAGTCGTTGAGCCACTGGAATCCACCACTAATATCGTACAAAGCTCCGACACAACATTGCACACACCGGAGCCAAAGTCAACCTGAACGGCACCAACACCCCATGGAGCAACCGGACTAGAGCTGGGAACCTGAGAAGGCACAAAAGAAGCAAACGAATATACGGTCTCATCAAACCGCACATGGCGGCAAATGAATACCTTGTTATTAGCAGGATCAAAGCAACGATAGCTACGAAACGAAGACGGATAACCAAAAAACACACACGGGGAAGACTGATACTGCAACTTGTTACGATTGTAAGGACCAACATAGGATAACAGAGGCAGCCAAACACGCGTAAAAAAATATGATGGTTAGAACGATGCAAACAAAAATGAGGACTGACATTATCTAAGACACGAGTAGACATCTTATCGATAAAATAGACCGCAGTCTCAAAGGCATAATCCCATTAGCGCTGTGGCACCGAAGCCTGAGCCATGAGAGCTAGACCCATTTCCACAACGTGAGGATGCCTACGTTCTACCCTACCATTCTTCTCATGGGTATAGGCACATGATTGCCTATGATTGATACCCAAGGAGACAAAACTACGGTGCAACCGCTTATACTCTCCCCCTAAATCAGACAGTATAGAGACAATCTTACGACCATATGAACGTTCAACAAGTGACCGAAACTGTTCAAAGATAGCATACACATCAGTTTTTAAATGCATAGGATAAAACCATACATAACGTGTGTAGTCATCAACAAACAACACAAAATATCGGAAACCATTAACAGAAGGAAAAGGCGCTAGGCCCCAAATATTAGTATATATAAGTTCAAAGACATGCGACGTAGTAGTATTGACACGGGGCAAGGGAAACCGAGACGATTTCCCGAGCATACAAGCACAACAAAACACCGAACTATCACTAAAACTAGAATCAATAGAACATGAATTTAAAATTTCCGCAAGACACGAGTATGTGGGTGACCCAACAGACCATGCCAGACATCAGAAGAGACACGAGAGGCCACTAACGCAGCAGGACTCGAACGAGAAACAGGCCAAGAATAGAGATCCCCTGAAGCCTGCCCTCTATACAAAACTTCCTTGGTTGAACGATCCTTCACAAAGAAACAATCAGAGTGAAATTCATAAAAGACATTATTATCTCTAGCAAAGCGTTGTACAGATAATAAAGACGCAAAAAGCCTAGGAACGTAGAGAACATCAGACAACCGAAACCGTGTTTCAAAAGAGGCTACCAAAGATGAACCGGTACCAACAATAGGCAAACACTTAACGTCACCAACGCAAAGATGATCCGAGCGATTGTAAGAAGCCGCCGAGGACATCCAAGATGGGTCGGGGGTGGCATGGTTCGACGCACCAGTGTTGGGAAACCATTGCTGAGTGCCAACCGAAGCCGCATCGCTAACAGTGTAGGCAACACGCGCCTTCAGCCCCGGAGCCCCGTCATACCGGCGAAAGCAAGTGGCAGCAGAGTGACCCTCGCCGGAGCAAATCTGGCACTGGACAGCGCCGGCACCACCACGACCGCATCCACGACCCTTGTCGCAACCACGATCGCAATTGCTGCTTCCACACTGCTGTCCGCCCGAACGACCTCCACCACGTTGGGCCGCCATGGCAACCGGAGCAGCAGCAACATCGCCCACATCATCTACACAAATAAATGCCTGAGAGGCAAGAAAGTCAGACAACTTAGTTAGAGACACCGGAGCACCCCTCGTTAGTGATGCCGCCAACGGACGATATTCGTAGCGAAGGCCACGAAAGATGTACATATTCTGATCCTCTAGCGTCACCGGACGACCGGTAAGTGCCAAGTCCTCTATAAGCACATGCGCACGGCCAAGATAGTTTGGAATGGAAGCATCCCCCTGACGCAACCCCTGCAACTCACCCACCAACCGGAGAGCCCGAGCCTAGTTGTCGAGCCAAGCGTCTGTTCGATCGCCAACCACAGATGCCAAGAGGTCGCCTTCCCAATAGCGAGATGCATCATCTCGTCGGACAAAGACGAGATCAACAAGGAAAGCACGGCCTTATCCTGACGAAGCATGCAGCCCGAGCAGCGGAAGAAATGGCAGGCGAAGGCAAGACAGTAACGACACCATCGGCAGGCGGCCCGGCGAGTGTCGTGAGCGGCGGACACGGGGAAGTACCGTCAACAAAGCCCAGCACCCCTTGGCCATCAAGGAAAGGAAGAAGCTGAGTACACTAGAACAAAAAATTGCGGGAGGACAACTTAATCTAGACAAAGTGATGCGCCGAGGAGAAAGAAACCCCCGACAACGGTGCGACAAGAGCAGCATCGGAAACAGTCCGTTCGGAGCTACCAACAGAACCGTCATCAGTACCGAGATGCGCCATGGAGAGAGATCAGAAAACCTGCGGATACCAGATGAGGATACGATATATCTGAATCAATAGAATAAACGAGTCTTTACACGAGTATATCTAGAGAGAATAGTAAACCTATTACAAGACGAATACTAATAATAATAGACTCCTAATACACATAATTAACCACAACATCATAAACTGATAAGGATTAAGTAACAAAATTAGAGTCCCAACACACTCAAATTCCTCATCCCATGACTATAAATAACGTAACAGTTTACCATTTTTTCCAAACCAAGAACAGAGCTACCTATAGTTAATTTCACCGAGCTTCAATCTTCATTGTGACAAGGTAATTTTACTTCTTGCAATTATGATATGAACCTAGTCCAAGGTTAAAAAAAATGGAATATTGTCCCAAGAATGCTCTCAAAAGTAAAGATAGACATGGATCAAAATACCTTAAACCTCACGAGAAACCCTTTGTCCCGAATCCTCAAAGACTTGGAAGAATCCCATGTAGCTTCAAGTACATCGATGTTGCAATCTTCAATCAACTAGAGTCGGATCTAGTTTCCTTCGATTCAAGAACGAGTCCACGAACCTAAATCTAAGGTTGAAGAAAGTAAGATTGATTCCAGTCCACGAATCAATTTTCTAGTCGAGTCCACGACTAGCCACTAATTGAGTCCACAATTAGCCATAAGGTTTCTTACACAAGTGTAAAGAAAAACTTAAGAATTTTATTGAATTAAAGCCTTTTAAAACGGATATGGATGTACCATATTTATAGGTATAGGGCAGCATTGTAATCCTAAATACAATGGGAAAAAGAGTCCTAAACATAATCTAGAAAGCAAGTAAATATAGTCCTATTTAGAAATGGATTTAAGAATCCTTTTTAAATACAAAAAGAGTCCTAAACCTAATCTAGAAAGCATGTAAATATATTCCTATTTAGAAAGGGATTTAAGGAATCCTTTCTAAATACAAACTAGTGTTTTCTCTTTAATTCCAAACAATTTAAAATAATGATGGCCACAAATAATAAAGCTGATTTGGGTTTTGGATCTTGTGATTGGCCCAATTTGTACTCTTAATGGATCTTCATTATGTTGGGCCGCATCATCCTCCCCTTCTTGAAAAAATGATTCGACTTTGAATCTTCTAAACATTGTCTTCGATCTGTGACATCACTTGAAACGGGCCACTTATAATGCTTTCCTCTATCGAATGGAATTTTTATTGGACTTTCTTGTTTCTTCCACCATTGATGCTTTAAGGATGTAGTTATGGGCCTTGTGATGAGCCCACTATTTACCCTTACTGGATTCCATGTGTACTGGTTCCTATTATTCTCCCATTCTTGAAAAGGATTCGTCCTAAAATCCAAATCTTCAATGAAAGACAAAGTAGCAAGCTCACTTTCTGTTTTATCACGCTCATGGAACTTTTTCTTGGGATTCTTGACACGAGTCGCTCCAATCATCATCCTACAATCAACAAGTAAGGCAATTACATTTACTGACACATCATGGAATTTAAACATTCTGGATGGTAATAATTCAACAAGCACAAAATCTTTCCTCCTAGAGCTTAAGGTAAAATCAAACAGAAAATTCATGGAAATATCAAGTAATGATTTAGATGTATTATGGTGGTAAGTAGCACAATTCTGAACATAAGATTCTACATCTTTTTTTTTTCTTTAGCCAATGAAAATATCCATGCAAAACATCATCACTCTTTGGAAAATCAAAATGTCCCTCATGTGAATCAACAATTAAATCATTGCCCAAAACAAAGCAAAAATTGCCAATCCCATTGACTTTGAACCAAAATCCCTTGTGCAAGTAGTATTTGACATAAGAAGTTTTCAAATGTGCCTTATAACTTCCAAGTGATTCCTTATCTCTATCAAATAAAGTTTTAGTAAAATCAAAATTAAGGAATCTTGGATGTATGGAGGCAAACAAATTTCTAACACATTTAGCAAGTAGGTCATTAATAGAAAATGGCAAGCAAATTTAGAGAATTTTAATGCATGCTTTTTAAATAAAAGTGAGTGAATAGTTACTCCCCTTCTTTTCTCTTGCTTATTATCCTCATTTGTAAGCTGCACTTTGATAGCTCTGGCTGGTTCTTTCCATTGTACCACTGATAGCGGTTCCTTTGTTTGGCTACAATCTAAGTTAGAGGACTGGAGTGGTGACTCCAATTCTAATTGTGGAGGTTCCACTTTTCTATCTTTAATTTCTTCCTTCTTTGAGGCTGGTTTGAGAGCTTGCATCAATGTGAATTGAATTTCTTCTACTTGTTTAGGATACAAACGAGGCAAGACATATGTAACTCCATTCATGTGAAACACATAAGTGTTCTTCATTCCATCAGAACTTATTTTTCTGTCAAATTGCCACGGTCTACCTAACAAGATATGAGCAGCCTGCATTGAGATATTATCACACAAGATTTAATAGATAAAGGATTAAGAGCCTGATTGGTTTCTCTAGCTTCTCCTGCATCAGTTAACCATTGCAAACAATAAGGATTTGGATGATTAAGCAAAGGTAACTGGAGAAATTTAACCATAGCTGCACTAGCCACATTTGTGCAACTCTAGAATCTATTACCATAGCACAAGCATTCTCTCTAATTGACCCTTTTGCACAAAATATATTTTCTCTTTGAGACTCATCTTCTTTTAAATGGTGAACATTCAAAACCTCCTTAACAACAAGAGTATGACGAGACTCACTATCAGCATATTTAGAATCAAAATCTAAAGGTATGAAAGGTTCTCCCTCAACATGTTCATTGGGGTTTTCAAAATGGTCACATACCTCATGAGCTATGATTGCCCTAACAAAAGGGTAGTTAAGATAACAAAAGGGTAGTTAAGATAACAACACAATCCGAAAAATTTACTTATTGAAAACCATTTTGAAAACAAGAACATATGTGAGTATTCATGTTAGTGAAACCAAAAAGTTGGCTCGCTCCCTCACTATTCTCAGCTCGCAGGTAAGAGGTGGATTATATGGCTCTGGGGGTGCACTACACACTCTTACAAACACACACTCCACTCGTGTATCACTCCAAGTGGCAGATACTCTCACAAGCCTTTTTCCAAAAAGAAAAATTCTAGTCCGGAACTCAAGTTGATATGGATTCAACCTTAAAGTTCAAGAAAACGTACCTTGGAAAACTACACAAGCCTTTGAGAGTAAGGTGTATCGCGAGGTAGCTAATAAAATTGAGAGCAAGAAGCAAAGAAAAAAGATAATACAAGCAAAGAAACTAAGCAAGATTTGAAAGAAAAAGGGAAGCAAAGAAAGAAGTATAGCAGAAAGATATGCAAGACCAATATCAAAAGTTAGAGACAAATAGAATATAAAAGGGGTTCACGTGTACCACAACCAATTAGGAATCTATCAAGAACTCCTTTCAACCTTATACTTTTCCCCTTCATTGTCCCTCCAGAATTCTCCTACCAGCCAAATTCTTCCCCGAACCTTATTCTTCTTCTTTATTGTTTTTTTTTTTTTTTTTCAAATTTCTTGATTTTTTTGATTTTTTTGATAGGTAACCTCCAAATAACTACTGTAAATATCAACAAAAATTTCAAACCAAGCAGATCCACACAACCCCTTCAAAACATAATCAAGAATATCAACAAACACCCAGAAAAACAGAAACGCTGCCCTTACTTCGAAGATCAATATCTCAATGACCGTAAGGAATTAGCACGTGTATAATATATCAAAAGAACGCCCCAGAAGAGATCTACAACATATTAGAATTTCAGATAAAACTAACTATTGGATATCTAGATATAGGTCATTCTTTGAAACTGGTCACAGAACGCGGAAATCTGGATAGGGTATGATTGTGACGTGATTGCACGTAAATGCGATTTGGATATAGGTAAGGGTGGGATGAGGTTGTTTTCTTGACAGAATATGTGGTAATATGGTCCTTGGGAGGTGTGAGGTTTCGTTGATATAGGACGGGAAAAAGGGAAAACTCTTTCGGGATTGTTTTTCAAGAAACAGGAGAACCTGTATCAAGATTCAAGAACACAATCAAGAATTCAAAGGAAATTTTTTTTTAGGGTTTTTTAATGAATAAGACACGAACAAAAAGTAGTATGTAAGATAAGAATGAGATAAACCTAGGCTCTGAATACCAAATTTCTAATGATTATGAGATAAACCTAGGCTCTGAATACCAAATTGATATGAACCTAGTCCAAGGTTCAAATAAAATGGAATATTGTCCCAAGAATGCTCTCAAAAGTAAAGATAGACATGGATCAAAATACCTTAAACGTCATGAGAAACCCTTTCTCTCGAACTTAAATCAAAGGTTGAAGAAAGTAAGATTGATTCGAGTCCACGAATCAATTTTCTAGTCGAGTCCACGACTAGCCACTAATTGAGTCCACAATTAGCCATAAGGTTTCTTACACAAGATTAAAGAAAAACTTAAGAATTTTATTGAATTAAAGCCTTTTAAAACTGATATGGATGTTCCCTATTTATAGGTATAGTGTGACACCCCGTAATCCAAATTCAATTATGGAATTATTTAAGTAATTAATCCTAAACCAATTCGTATTTTAATTCCTAAAATCCTGAAAATTCAATAGTCGGGGACTAGTAATTGACTAGTCAACCCCAAAGTCAAAGTTGTACCACGAGCTTTGAGAGGAGTTCCCTTGTCCCCTTACACTTCTTCATTTTAGTAAGGGTATTCTTGACTTTTCACCTTGTGTTAGTAATGCAAGCTAACCTAGTAGACAATTTTCATTTCTCTCCTTACACTTTCCAAACTTTGGCTCTACCTTCTCTCTAAAAAGGTAGATAGCTTTTCTTCCAAGCCAAGTTGAAGCTTTTCTACCTTTCATACATTTGGGCATCTAGGAGGGTAAGATCTATGTTCATCTTGTGTTTTTAGTGTTTTCTTAGGTGTCTTTTCTTAAAGATAGAATCTTTATGATCTTTTGGTGTGTTCTTGAAGTGAGTTTGGAAGGTGAGCCTTATTACGAGCTTAGTTGATATGAACCTAGTCCAAGGTTCAAATAAAGATGGAATATTGTCCCAAGAGTGCTCTCAATATAAAGATAGAGATGGATCAAAATACCTTAAACCTCACGAGAAACCCTTTGTCTCGAATCCTCAAAGACTTGGAAGAATCCCATGTAGCTTCAAGTACCTTGATGTTGCAATCTTCAATCAACTAGAGTCGGATCTAGTTTCCTTCGATTCAAGAACGAGTCCACGAACCTAAATCTAAGGTTGAAGAAAGTAAGATTGATTCCAGTCCACGAATCAATTTTCTAGTCGAGTCCACGACTAGCCACTAATTGAGTCCACAATTAGCCATAAGGTTTCTTACACAAGTGTAAAGAAAAAACTTAAGAATTTTATTGAATTAAAGCCTGTTTAAAACTGATATGGATGTGCCCTATTTATAGGTATAGGGCAGCATTGTAATCTAAATACAATGGGAAAAAGAGTCCTAAACCTAATCTAGAAAACAAGTAAATAGAGTTTTATTTAGAAAAGGATTTAAGGAATCCTTTCTAAATACAACTAGTGTTTTCTCTTTTATGCCAAACAATTTAAATTAATGATGATCAAAAATAATAGGGCTGATTTGGGCCTAATTTAATCACCAAAATCAGCACTTAAACAATTATAAAAAAGCCTTGAGTTCTTCTTCATATTTTGCAAATGGGCTTGACTTGGATTTCCACCATCTTTGAACATCACCAATGAAGAGTTGCCTTAATTGTTTGGACTTGGGCCTTGTGATTGGCCCAATTAGTACTCTTAATGGATCTTCATATGTTGGGCCGCATCATCCTCCCCTTCTTGAAAATGATTCGACCTCGAATCTTGTAAGCATTGTCTTCGATCCATGATATCACTTGAAATTGGCCACTATAATATTTTCCTCTATCGAATGGACTTATTATTGGTCTTTGTTGTTTGTTCCACCAATGATGTTTTAAGGTCGTAGTTCTGGGCCTTGTGATGAGCCCACTATTTACCCATACTGGATTCCATGTGCTTTGAGAGGAGTTCCCTTGTCCCCTTACACCTCTTCATTTTAGTAAGGGTATTCATGACTTTTCACCTTGTGTTAGTAATGCAAGCTAACCTAGTAGACAATTCTCATTTCTCTCCATACACTTTCCAAACTTTGGCTCTAACTTCTCTCTAAAAAGGTAGATAGCTTTTCTTCCAAGCCAAGTTGAAGCTTTGTCAAATCTTCAAGAGTTGTCTCCAAGATTCTACCTTTCATACATTTGGGCATCTAGGAGGGTAAGATCTATGTTCATATTGTGTTTTTAGTGTTTCCTTAGGTGTCTTTTCTTAAGGATAGAATCTTTATGATCTTTTGGTGTGTTCTTGAAGTGGGTTTGGACGGTGAGCCTTATTAGGAGCTTGGTGAAGTGTTAAGTGAAGGTTTTTGTCCACAAGAGGTAACCCATGCTCTACAAAATCTATTTTGCCTACCTATATGATGATTTCTTGGATTCTACATGTGTTTTGCTTGGAAATGTGAGTGTTTATGCATTGTCTTGTGAAAATGCATAACTAGAGCTTGTTATTAGGGTTCATGTGTGCCATTGCTTGGCTATTCCATTGATTCAAGTCATTTTGTTGTATTTGGTGAGTTTTGGCATGTTTTGGACTTGAATTTAAGCTTGGTGTTGAAAATCCTCGAAGGGATTATTTTGGGCACAGGTACGTACCCGCGGGCGGAACAGCGGGTAGGCGTCCACCCGCCGCCCACCCGCGGGGAACATATGGCCAGTGGGTGTTGTACCCGCAGGCGGAACCACAGGTAGGGTCCTACCCGTGGGGAACATGATGTGGTTGGTTGGGGATTTGTTCCCCGTGATTCTTTTGACTCGGTATTTGGTCTTTTGACTTCCCGATGTTCTTTTGTGGAACTATTTGAGTGTCTTCTTGATGTTTCGTATGTCTAGAACTATATGGTAGGATTCCATGTAGGTTTTGGTGTCTTGAATCGTGCTAAGTGTTCAACATTGTGTTTCGTTGAACCGTGAAGAGTCTTGTGTGTTCTTCGAAACTACGTTTGGTTTACCCGGTTGATAAGCATGCTAGTTCGGTGATTAAATGCTAGCGTGTGTGTTGTTTGTACCTTCTTATTGGATGATGAGAACTTGTGTTATTCATCGTTGTTGTTGGACTGTGATCCATTCCTTGATTGAGTATGGTTTCATATATTCGTTGAGATCCGTTGATTGATTCCTGTTGAGGTGTGGTGTGTGTGGCTGTACCTGGATTGCACGATTTGTGGTATGGGACACTAGTCACCAAGGTACGACAGTGGTCCTCGTGGTAGCCATGACGTGATTATGGAGTTTGTGACCTTTGTGTAAGGCTCACGTATTTCTTGGGTGGCATGTATTGCCGTGTGTGTGATCGGTACCCTCGTGTACTATGAAATCGGTGGTTCTGTTGGAGGGACTGTTGGAGGGGGAACAACGGTTCCCGGGGGAATAAGGTTGGACTTGGTGTACAGGGGTCCGGGAGGTAAAGGTTGGAACTAGACATAAGGTTGGGGATAGCCATAAGGTTGGAACCGGGCATAAGGAAGGCATATCAATTCGTGATGGGTGATGTCACGAAGGCCTGTGTAGCCGTTGTTGTGAGTTCTCTTCTTGTGACGTGTGTTGTCACAAAGGCATGTGTTGCCATTGGTCGTGTCCTTATTCTTTTTAGTTGTGCATGTCGGGTGTTAATCTATTGTGTGATGATAGATTATACCTTGAGTTGTCCTTGCGAGTCGTTGTTGTTCTTCGTTGTCTTGGCATGTGTTCCCTTACCTTGTTGTGAGTGCTTTGAGTCTTGTGTTGACCTTTGCTCTTGGTTTTGAACTTACATATATATGTATTCCGTTTCGCAAATGACTTTACAAGCATATATCTTATCTATGTATGATATTTCACATGTATTGGTGGGTTACCAGCATTATTCGCTGACCGGGTGTCGTCCCATCATTTATGTGTTTCTTTCAGGTGATGTTTAGACGAGAGCGCGGTTTAGTGCCAGCTAGTATAGCTCCTTTCTTGTGTTTTGTGGCCTGTGAGCCCAGTTTAAACTTAGTACTTTGAACATGTATGGTTTTAGATGTTGAATTATGCAGATGTTAGCCTGTGCGTTCACCACTTGGTGAGCGTGGCATAGCACCCCTTTTACTTCCAGTTTATATATTCCTCTTTCAGTCTTCTGTTGTGTTTGATGTTTTGTTTAAATATTTGCATATTTAAGGCTTTAAATAGCTTGGATATGTAGGGGGTGTTACAGTTGGTATCAGAGCCTAGGTTTGAGCGTAGGAGGGTAAAGTCTAGACTTCTAAGTGGCTAAGTGTGGTTTGAGACCTTAAAGTGACCTTAAGAATGTAAGTGTTAGGCTTAGGACTTTAGGTTGCGCGGTGAGCTGAGTGTTGCTTTCAGTTATTTGCTTGTTTTTTGTCTTCTTGGTAACCATGTTGTTGTTGTAGAAGTTTGCGATGCCTCCTCGTCCACGAGCGCGTACCCCGGAGACCCCGACGAATGACCAGCTTGCTCAGAACCTGCAGTAGTTGACACAGACGATGTAGACTCTTAGTGAGGCTTTGCTGAACAACAACCATCTCGTGCCACCTCCTCAACCTGCTGGGCACAGGGACATGGGTCATTTGGTGTCGGGGCACAGGCCGCCGACCTTCGCTGGTGAAGAAGACCCGGGGGTTTTGGAGGAATGGATGAGAGTGTTCGACAAGATCTTCACGGTTGTGGGTTGTCCCGAGGAGAGAAGGGTAGAATTGGCAACGTTCTACTTCTGTCATGAGGCTGATTTGTGGTGGATTCATGAGGGTCCGACCTACCTTGAGAAGCCTCAGTTCGATTGGTCTGCGCTTAAGGATAGGATGCGGGAGAGGTTTTACCCGGCACATGTGCGAGCCGCCATGTACGAGGAATTCCTCCACCTTTAGCAAGGATCTCTGTCAGTGGTCGAGTACCATAAGAAGTTTTTGGAGTTTGCGCGCTTTGCTCGGATGCTCATGCCTACGGAGCTCGCTAAGGTCGAGAAATTCGTTGCCGCTTGAATTATGAGGCACGAAAGGCTTTGACCGTGAGTAGGCCGAGTTCTTTGAAGGATGCTTATGTGAGTGCTGCGGATCTGTACCGTGTTCAGCAGCTTCAGCGAGGGTCTTATGAGCTAGCGAGGAAGAGGACCGAGAACGGAGGTTCTTCCACCTTTATGAAGCCTCGACCAAGTTTTCAAGCTAAGAATGTGTCATCTTCAACCCAAGGACCCAACCGGGTGGAGCAAGGGAATCAAGTCAAGGCATCTTCTTGTCATCGATGTGGAAAGGTACATGTCGGTCAGAGTTGCAATGGTTTCGCGTTACGATGCTTTTGTTGCGGAGATAGGGGCCACAAAGTTGCCGAGTGCCCTCACCAGGCCAATCAAAGGGCGCTGCTGCCACCCCCAGGAGCCGGAGGAGCAGCGGGAGGTAGCTCGAGCCGCGGAGCAGCTGGGGCCAGGTCATCGGGGAGAGTCTTCGTGATGGGGCGTTCGCAGGCGTAGACCGAGGGTTTAGTGGAGGAGGAGCTAGCAGGTAATTCTTTTCTAGCCTACCCTTATCTTTAGAACGCATCTCGTTCCTTGTTTACCTTGCGTGTTGCCTTGTGTTTCTTCGTTGTCTACATGAGTTACTTTCCTATCCTTAACATGTTGTTCCCTTGATAATGATTCCTTTGGAATTAAGTGTAAGTCTTTCTTGATGAATGATTCTCTTAGTTTTATGAGTATGCCTCGTGATGGAGTTAGTTATTCATTCTTAGAATGAGTCATGCGAGTTAGTTATTCATTCTTAGAATGAGTCATGCTTGGGTTAATTTTTATAACCATTGCATTTGGGTATTCTTGCAACCTTTCTTTTGAAAATCACCTAAATTTCTCCAAGTATTCTTTGAATTTGGGAATAAGAAATCCATACAAAACCCTTTCTTGTGTGGCCTAAAAGTCAAGTATAATATTTATTTGCAAGCCTTGAGTTTCAAATCCGGGTATACTCCTTACCAACCCAACTCCTAAACCACTTAAGCTAATTATTTTTCTTGAAACCCACCCAATTTTAATTCCATCTAAACCATAAATTTCCACTTTACCCAAATTCCCAAATTAAATCACCTTTTTCCCAATTTTTCCCCAAATCCCTAAATTCCCAAATCTCCCTTCCCTCCCTTCTTTCCCAACCCGTGTGCAGCTGAAACACACCCCCCACCCGTCGCCTCACCTGCAACCCGCCCCACCACTTGCCCGTCAACGCACCACCTGCCGCACCGCCGCCGTCCATCGGAGTCGCCGCCACTGGAGCTTCCCCATCGAGCAAGAGAGAGAGAGAGCAGCGATAGAGGGAGCGTAAGCTGTCGAGAGAGAGAAGAAGAAGAGGAAAGTTGTGGGCTTCTTTTGTTGAGCTTTGGGTCATCTCCTACCATGCCTAGAAGGTCAAGCTTGGCTAGGAAAGCGGAATGGGTGGATGCCCATTACCTCGTTCTTGAAGGTAAAGCCTTTGACCCGGAATCTTTTCCTAATTCTTTGTTGGTTATGCTTAGATTCCAAGGTTTGTTGGATGGGTTCCTCGCCATAAGGGCCCAGACTTACCCGAGTTTGGTTAAGGAATTTTATCGTCACATGGTTGTGACAAAGGATGGTGATAGGCTTGAGATCACCTCTAAGGTGAGAGGTGTGAAGGTAGTTCTGTATGAAAAGAGGCTGGCTCAGCTTTTAAGTCTATCTGCTTTGGGAGTTGCTCAGTATAGAGGTAACTCGTGGATTAGTACGGATACCATGGGGTACCGGGACTATTTGAGTTATTTGTTGGGTCGCACGAGTGGTTTCACTCAAGCTTCAAGACTGGAGAAAAAGTGGTTGTCCGCGGAGCAAAGGATCTTGGTTATGCTGGTGTCGGACTGTTTGTTGCCCAATAACAACGAAAGTAAGTTGTTGGGAAAGTTTGAGTGCACCTTTGCCTTTTGCCTTAAGAATATGGTCAAGTTCAATCTTCCAGCTTTGATGTTGCAACATATGGTTTTCTGTCGTGATCATAACCGAAAGAGCCTACCGTATGGGATGGTGTTGAGCTGGATTCTTGTTAGGAAAGGTGTAAGTGTTGAAGGTTGTTTACCGAAGGCCGTGGGAAAGTTGGTGTTGGATGCCACCAATCTTCGAAGTTGCAACTTGTTTCAGTTGGACGATGGTGATTACATCACTCTCGAAGAAGTTGCAAGGAAATCCCCCGAAGAAAGAGCCGAGTTGGCAGCCGAGCTTGGGATTCATGCCGGGAAGTTGAACCTTGCAGTTCAGAGTTCGGGAGGCGATGAAGAAGATGAGGGTGAAGCAGGTCGTGAGGAAGAAGTGGAAGCACCGGAAGCAGCCGAGGCCGAGGAAAGTGATTTTGAAAGTGAAGAAAATCAAAGAAGAAGTGGAGCTCGCACCAAGAAAGAGCATGACTCCATAACGCATGAGGAGCGTGTTGTCACCTTGCTTCGTCAACAGAACCGCATGATTGAAGAAGGCTTCGCGTACATGAAGACGCAGTTTGTTGCCGTGCACCAAAGGCTAGATTAGATTAAGGCCAGTTCAAGCCGTAGAGGTGGGGATGATGAAAAATCCGAGGAGAGCACAAATGAGTCAGAGAGCGAGTCGTTCTAGCTCAGTGTTGTGGTAATCTCGTTCACCTTTTCTTAGTTGTTGTTATCTTCTTAGTTGTTGTTATCGTTGGTAGTTGCTTGTTGTTTGCTTTGTGTGCTTGCTCTTGCTTGTTTGTTTTGTTGAGTAGCTAGTTTTGTGGTTGGTGCTTTGATATGAACCTAATCCAAGATTCAAATAAGATGGAGTATTGTCCCAAGAGTGCTCTCAAAGTAAAGATAGAGATGGATCAAAATACCTTAAACCTCACGAGAAACCCTTTGTCTCGAATCCTCAAAGACTTGGAAGAATCCCATGTAGCTTCAAGTACCTTGATGTTGCAATCTTCAATCAACTAGAGTCGGATCTAGTTTCCTTCGATTCAAGAACGAGTCCACGAACCTAAATCTAAGGTTGAAGAAAGTAAGATTGATTCGAGTCCACGAATCAATTTGCTAGTCGAGTCCACGACTAGCCACTAATTGAGTCCACAATTAGCCATAAGGTTTCTTACACAAGTGTAAAGAAAAACTTAAGAATTTTATTGAAATTAAAGCCTCTTTCAAACTGATATGGATGTGCCCTATTTATAGGTATAGGGCAGCATTGTAATCTAAATACAATGGGAAAAAGAGTCCTAAACCTAATCTAGAAAACAAGTAAATAGAGTTTTATTTAGAAAAGGATTTAAGGAATCCTTTCTAAATACAACTAGTGTTTTCTCTTTTATGCCAAACAATTTAAATTAATGATGACCAAAAATAATAGGGCTGATTTGGGCCTAATTTAATCACCAAAATCAGCACTTAAACAATTATAAAAAGCCTTGAAATCTTCTTCATCTTTTGCAAATGGGCTTGACTTGGATTTCCACCATCTTTGAATATCACCAATGACGAGTTGTCTTAATCGTTTGGACTTGGGCCTTGTGATTGGCCCAATTGGTACTCTTGATGGATCTTCATTATGTTGGGCCGCATCATCCTCACCTTCTTGAAAATGATTCGACCTCGAATCTTGTAAGCATTGTCTTCGATCCATGATATCACTTGAAATGGGCCACTATAATACTTTCCTCTATCGAATGGAATTATTATTGGGCCTTCTTGTTTCTTCCACCAATGATTCTTTAAGGATGTAGTTGTGGGCCTTGTGATGAGCCCACTATAGACCCTTATTGGATTCCATGTGTACTAGTTCTTATTATGCTTTGAAATAGTTATTAGTTCGTAGTTGTTGGCTACAAGTTGGTGGTTGTGTTTCGTTTAGAGTTTGATATGCTCAATATATTCGTTGGTTAAATTCCTCAAATTCTTGTTTTAGTATACCTTCTTTCTTGCTTTGAATCCTTGTGAATCCTTTTGAATTTTGACCAAAACAGATTGTTCTTGGCACTCTTGTCACATAATTGTTTCGTTTCACCGTTTGTTTAATTCGTCGTACCCAAGCTTCGGGGACGAAGCTTCTTTGAAGGGGGAGAGGATGTGACACCCCGTAATCCAAATTCAATTATGGGATTAATTAAGTAATTAATCCTAAACCAATTGGTATTTTAATTCCTAAAAATCATAAAAATTTAATAGTCGGGGACTAGTAATTGACTAGTCAACCCCAAAGTTAAAGTTGTACCTTGTGCTTTGAGAGGAGTTCCCTTGTCCCCTTACACCTCTTCATTTTAGTAAGGGTATTCATGACTTTTCACCTTGTGTTAGTAATGCAAGCTAACCTAGTAGACAATTCTCATTTCTCTCCATACACTTTCCAAACTTTGGCTCTAACTTCTCTCTAAAAAGGTAGATAGCTTTTCTTCCAAGCCAAGTTGAAGCTTTGTCAAATCTTCAAGAGTTGTCTCCAAGATTCTACCTTTCATACATTTGGGCATCTAGGAGGGTAAGATCTATGTTCATATTGTGTTTTTAGTGTTTCCTTAGGTGTCTTTTCTTAAGGATAGAATCTTTGCCTTATTAGGAGCTTGGTGAAGTGTTAAGTGAAGGTTTTTGTCCACAAGAGGTAACCCATGCTCTACAAAATCTATTTTGCCTACCTATATGACGATTTCTTGGATTCTACATGCGTTTTGCTAGGAAATGTGAGTGTTTATGCATTGTCTTGTGAAAATGCATATCTAGATCTTGTTATTAGGGTTCATGTGTGCCATTGCTTGGCTATTCCATTGATTCAAGTCATTTTGTTGTATTTGGTGAGTTTTGGCATGTTTTGGACTTGAATTTGAGCTTGGTGTTGAAAATCCCCGAAGGGATTATTTTGGGTACAGGTACGTACCCGCGGGTAGGCGTCCACCCGCCGCCCACACGCGTGGAACATATGGCCAGTGGGTGTTGTATCCGCGGGCAGAACCACGGGTAGGGGCCTACCCGTGGGGTCCACCCGCGGGGAACATGATGTGGTTGGGGATTTGTTCCCCGTGATTCTTTTGACTTGGTATTTGGTCTTTTGACTTTCCGATGTTCTTTTGTGGAACTATTTGAGTGTCTTCTTGATGTTTCGTATGTCTAGAACTATATGGTAGGATTCCATGTAGGTTTTGGTGTCTTGAATCCTTCTAAGTGTTCAACATTGTGTTTCGTTGAACCGTGATGAGTCTTGTGTGTTCTTCGGAACTACGTTTGGTTTACCCGTTTGATAAGCATGCTAGTTCGGTGTTTAAATGCTAGTGTGTGTGTTGTTGTACCTTCTTATTGGTTGATGATAACTTGTGTTATTCATCGTTGTTGTTGGACTGTGATCCATTCCTTTATTGAGTATGGTTTCAGATCTTCGTTGAGATCCGTTGATTGATTCCTGTTGAGGTGTGGTGTGTGTGGCTGTACCTGGATTGCACGACTAGTGGTATGGGACACTAGTCACCAAGGTACGGCAGTGGACCTCGTGGTATTCATGACGTGATTATGGAGTTTGTCACCTTTGTGTAAGGATCACGTATTTCTTGGGTGGCATGTGTTGACGTGTGTGTGTTCGGTACCCTCGTGTACTACGAAATCGGTGGTTCTGTTGGAGGGACTGTTGGAGGGGGAACAACGGTTCCCGGGGGAATAAGGTTGGACTTGGTGTACAGGGGTCCTGGAGGTAAAGGTTGGAACTAGACATAAGGTTGGGGGTAGCCATTAGGTTGGAACCGGGCATAAGGAAGGAATATCAATTCGTGATGGGCGATGTCACGAAGGCTTGTGTAGCCGTTGTTGTGAGTTCTCTTCTTGTGACGTGTGTTGTCACAAAGGCATGTGTTGCCATTGGTCGTGTCCTTATTCTTTTTAGTTGTGCATGTCGGCTGTTAATCTATTATGTGATGATAGATTATACCTTGAGTTGTCCTTGTGAGTCGTTGTTGTTCTTCGTTGTCTTGGGATGTGTTCCCTTACCTTGTTGTGAGTGCTTTGAGTCTTGTGTTGACCTTTGCTCTTGGTTTTGAACTTACATATATATATATATATATATATATATATATATATATATATATATATATATATATATATATATATATATATATATATATATATATATGTATTCCATTTCGCAAATGACTTTACAAGCATATATCTTATCTGTGTATGAAATTTCACATGTATTGGTGGGTTACTAGCATTATTTACTGACCGGGCGTCGTCCCATCTTTTATGTGTTTCTTTCAGGTGATGTTTAGACGAGAGCGCAGTTTAGTGCCAGCTAGCGTAGCTCCTTTCTTGTGTTTTGTAGCCTGTGAGCCCAGTTTAGACTTAGTACTTTGACATTGTATGGTTTTAGATGTTGAATTATGCAGATGTTAGCCTGTGCGTTCACCACTGGGTGAGCGTGGCATAGCACCCCTTTTACTTCCAGTTTATATATTTCTCTTTCAGTCTTCCGCTGTGTTTGATGTTTTGTTTAGATATCTGCATATTTAAGACTTTAAATAGCTTGGATATTTAGGGGGTGTTACATATAGGGCAGCATTGTAATCCTAAATACAATGGGAAAAAAAAGTCCTAAACATAATCTTGAAAGCAAGTAAATGTAGTCCTATTTAGAAAGGGATTTAAGAATCCTTTCTAAATACAAAAAGAGTCCTAAACCTAATCTAAAAAGCAAGTAAATATAGTCCTATTTAGAAAGGGATTTAAGGAATCCTTTCAAAATACAAACTAGTGTTTTCTCTTTAATTCCAAACAATTAAAATAATGATGACCACAAATAATAAAGCTGATTTGGGCCTTGGATCTTGTGATTGGCCCAATTTGTACTCTTAATGGATCTTCAGTATGACTTTCTTTTGACAGGGGGAAGAAGGAAGACGAGACATGTGAGGCATTGGGTAGAAAACACCTGGAAATTGATTTTCTGAGGTCTATTTCACCGTTGCTTGAACTCGCCGTCATCAGGACGTTGCTCCGGCACGTCCTCTACCGTCGGAGGGGAAAGTATTCGCCGACCGGCGCTCTAGCGCATCTCTGTTCTCATCGCACTTGGCGATGAAAAAGACGGAATCACGACATCGGACATCCGATGTGCTTCTTCTTCTTGATTTTTATTTGCCATGGATCTTCTTGAACTCTCCAGCGTCCACTGTCATTAGAGAAGAAAATTGCTGGGTAGTCGCCAGGCACGTGCTCTGGCACTGTCATGTTCTTCGCTTGATCGTCAGTTTTGTATATTCAATCAAACTGAGGGCAGAACTATATGTAATCCTAATCTTCAACTTAATATATGCCATGTATATGTATGCATGAGTTTTTCCCTTCAACTTTATAGCTTTCCCAACAGGAGGCATAGAAATTTAGCAGCGGGAGGCATTGGACAAGAAATACTGGGAAATTGATTTTCCGGGATGTATTCTGCCATTACCCAATCCCATCGTCAAATGCCGTGGAACACTAAATTAAAAGGAAACCCCTGTGAATTGATTTTCCAGGATTGTCTTCTATCTTTATTTGGATTCGCCGCCCACGCCGGTCATCATGGATGAAAGTCGCTGGGTACTCTCCGGCATGTTGCCATCGTCCTACGAGCTGCTGCCGCCATCCGCCGACGATGTCTCCAAGCCTTGGACTTGAAATCCATGGCCACTCGCTCCGGCACGCCTTTGCTGATGCCACAGGCACCAATGCCGTAGAGACTCGCCGTGTGGTCGCCGCAGGGTGTCCCTCCGGCGCGCCTCCATCGCTACCGCAACCACCATTGCTAGTGAACTCGTCAAAAGGAGAGTCGACGTTTCATCAGTAAAGTCTCCCACTCTTACTTAGAAGAGATAACCATTTGACTTAACGTTGAAAGGTGCTGGGAAACTTCTATCATATCCGGTGAATTGGTAGGAGCTTAACCAAGATGAGCGCCACTTCTGCTTTGAAGAAGAAAATTTTGTTTGCTTCACTCAAATCACAATAGACCCACCATTATATGCTTTACTCGGAAATCACAAATCTCTAGAGCCATGCGACTTTTTTTTTAAGCCTTCACCCTTCTCAAGGCTCAACATGCGTGTATATGTATACAAAATGCGCGTGGCTGCGTGTACATAGAGCATGTGAGCTGACATCTTGCATGTGCGTGTATATATAAGGCCATCTCCAACCCATTACAGCAAATTCTGCACCAAATTTTACACCAAAAGGAATACTCCCAGAATATTCTTACACCAAATTTTATTCATCTCCAACTCATTACACCAAATTCTACACCAAATTTATTTCTACACAAAAATAATTTGTTCCTAATAAATTATAACTTTAATTTTTTACTTTAAAGCTTTAATATAAAATTAATTATAATGCAAAAAAATATTTTTATTCCACAATAATATAACATATAACAACTATTACATTTAATTTTCAAAATTACCATATCGTTCCTACAAATGCTCAATCAATGCATTACGAAGTGCATAATGCGCTTCTCTATCTTTTATTTGTCTATGTCGAGCAAGAAATTCTTGAAATAGAGTAGTTTCATCTCTACGTATATCAACTTCAATAGCCGGCGCTTCTCTCCAACGTTTTATATCCGCTTGCTCATCATGTTCATCTTCAATTATGATATTGTGCATTATGATGCAAGATGTCATTATATCATATAATACACATTTATCCCAAAAACGTGCCGGTCCCTTGACTATTGCAAATCGTGACTGCAGGACCCCAAATGCGCGTTCGACATCTTTTCTACATGCTTCTTGCATCGTTGCAAATAACATTTTCTTTAGCCCTCGAGGTTCATGAATAGTTTATACTAAGGTTGACCATTTTGGGTATATACCATCAGCTAAATAATATCCCGTATGGTATTGTTCTCCTTGAATAACATAATGAGCTGGAGGTGCAATACCATTTGCAAGGTTTGCAAACAAATGAGATGCCTCCAACAAATTAATGTCATTATTTGACCCTGACAAACCAAAATGTGCATGCCATATACACAAATCATAATAAGCTATGCCTCAAGAATAATAGTTGGTTCTCGACTATGCCTAGAATATTGTCCCGCCCAAGCTGTTGGACAATTTTTCCATGTCCAGTGCATACAATCTAAACTCCCAAGCATCCCTGGAAAACCACGACTCTCGCCAATTTGAATGTATTCATCTGTTGCATCCGCTGGTACTCCATAAGCCAAAATTCGAAAGGCTGCTGTTACTTTTTGTAAAGTAGACAAGCCTAACCTTCCAGTTTTATCTCTCCGTTGCACACAGTAGTTGTCATGATCTTCAACGGCGTTGGCAATTCATAAAAACAAATTTTAACTCATTCGAAATCGTCTACGAAACATTTTTTCATTATATTTTGGATTTTCTAAAAAATAATCAGCCCATAACCTTCGATCACCATCTACACGATCACGATGAATCACTCTATGGCCAGGAACCGAACCACCGTGCCTTGAGTTACTAGCTTGATTTGCCATATTTTCCATATAGTAAGAGCCATGGCAACTTTGTTGTTAGCATATACATTTAGTAATGCTTGCTCTTGTGATTGTGTTAGAGTATTGAGATCAACATCATCCTCTGATTGTTGGGATAAGGGTGAAGGTGAGGGTGAAGGTGAAGATGAAGATGATGATGAAGAAGAAAATGGTATAGGACGTTTACCATTGTTGGAATTCATAATTGAATATTGATATGATGAAGAGATGAATGATAACTTTTTATGTGATGTACTAGTATTTATAATAAGATATGAAATCTTATCACAAACTTTATCAGTAGTGTTTTAAACCGTTGGATTAAATGTCAACAATCTTAACCATTTATTGGTATGCAAATCTTTCCAACATGGAATCCAACAAAAGATATCAATCTTATCACAAACTTTATCAGAAGTGTTTTCAACCGTTGGATTAAATCTCAACAATCTTAACCATTAATTGGTATGCAAATCTTTTCAACACGGAATCCAACAAAAGATATGAAATCTTACCACAAACTTTATCAGAAGTGTTTTCAACCGTTGGATTAAATCTCAACAATCTTAACCATTCATTGGTATGAAAATCTTTCCAACACGGAATCCAACAAAAGATATGAAATCTTATCAAAAAATTTATCAGAAGTGTTTTCAACCGTTGGATTAAATATCAACAATCTTAACCATTCATTGGTATGCAAATCTTTCCAACACAGAATCCAACAAAAGATATGAAATCTTATCACAAATTTTATCAAAAGTGTTTTCAACTGTTGGATTAAATCTCAACAATCTTAACCATTCATTGGTATGCAAATCTTTCCAACATGGAATCCAACAAAAGATATGAAATCTTATCACAACCTTTATTAGAAGTGTTTTCAACTATAAATACTACACTTGGATTGCCAAAGTAAAACCACCACTCTCTGGATTCTCAAACCCCCTCTCAAACACTCCTCCATTCTCTTTGCAAAATGTCGAGCTCACGCACAACCCGAACTGCATCATACTCAATCGAGGAAGATCAACTTCTATGTCGTGTGTATAGTGATATTGGCTAAGATCTTGAAGTTGGTAAGAATCAGGCACAACAAGCTTTTTGGACTCGTATTGGGATTGAGTACCAGCAAAAGCTACCACAACGAATAATGGTAATATTCAATCTTGGCGTTCTCTTCAAACTCGGATGCAAAATATATTGACAACTGTTTCAAAATTAAGAGGATGTATCCGCCAAATTGAAAACATGAACCCGAGCGAAGCATATGAACAAGACATTGTGAGTACTTTATAAATGTTTTATTAGTCATTTGCTTAAATTGTAAGTACTTTACACATATTTATTATTTACTTGCTTATATTTATGATTTATAACAGCTAAATAGAGAAAAATATTTATTGTCACAAGATGCCAAATATCCAAAGGGGTTTAGATTTGATCACGTATGGCCTATCCTTAAGGATCTCGAGAAATTTAGCTCTACTCCTAGTAGAGACACAAGTTTTGATAGCCGAAAGCAAAATACCGACTTTCAAGGATCACAATCACTGATGATATAGCAGATAAGTCAATAGGCTCATTATCTTTTTGTGTTGATTTGAATGACGATTTTGAAAGTGCAGACCAGGTTAATGAAAACAATAATGCAAGCGAGCGTCCTACGGGAAAGAACAAGTAGAAAAAAGAAGAAACAACTGAATGAAGAAAATAAAGAATTTTTAAAATCCATCCAGACAGGAAATGAACAAATCAAAAAAATGTTCCAACATCATCAGGATATACTTGAAAAAAATTATGAGGTTCAGTTGTTAAAAGCTCATACTGAAGCAAAGAAAGTAGAGTTGGCAGAATGACAGGAAGCAAACATAGAGCGTCGAGAAGAGAACAAAATCTTATGCATAAATTTAGATTCAATCACAGATCCAATGGTGCGTGAGTCTATAAGGAATGAGGAACTACAAATTGTTGCAAAGAGAGCTAATGAGCAAACACATGGAGGAGGGGTTGAATCAAGTAGTCAATTTAATCAATATTTTGATAATATGGGAGGGAATGGAGATGTTCTTGGAGACTATTAATTTTAAGTATGTTTTGTTAAATTTCGGATGTATTCGGTTTAATATTATGAAAATTATGTTTTATGTACTTTAGTTTTTGATTAATCTATATATAATATTAGGCTTGTTTTAATCGTCTTGATGCGTTCTTTCAAATGATATAATTTATTTTTAATTATTCAAATTTTATGTTTATGTATTTAACAAAATATGTAAATCTATAAAAACAAAATAGGGACACTAAAGAAATTAATAAAAAAGCTAAGGTCAAAGTGAGAATTAAAAATTTTAGCACCATTTGGCGTCAAGCTACAATGCAGCGCCATATTTGGGGCTGCACTATAGACCATCGGCAAAATGGAACCACTTTTGGCGCTTCATTGGAGGACTTCAATGCCAAAAGCAGCGCCATTTTGGCAATTGAGGGAGCAGATGGTGCTCCCTTGGAGAAGGTCTAAATATATGTACATTAGCATATCTTCCACCACAATTTGGTTTCCTATGTATACCAAATTACCAACATATATATATATATATATATATATATATATATATATATATATATATATATATATATATATATATGGAGCCAGGAATTCTGTTGGTGGGGGTGGGGGTGGGGGGGGGGGGGAGCGGAATAGGGATAGATTCAGAAATTTTTTTCCAGTAAAGGTGAAACATTAAAACAAAAGAGATATTTAAAAATAAATATATAAATTACCTAGGAAATATATGTGTAAATATTATTGGATATGAACAAAAAATAAAACACATCGAAATTTTATAAAAATATTCATATATAACAAAATGTGAAACATAATTAATTTGATAAAGTAATTTGAATAAAAACACATTATTATTAAATTACACATCTCATTATTAATGTAAAAAAATATTTTATATATATATATATATATATATATATATCTATATACATACATATATATATATATATATATATATATATATATATATATATATATATATGTATGTATGTATGTATGTATGTATTTATGTGTGTGTGTATTAAATATTAAAAAAGTTATTAAAACGTGACTGTGTTAAAGCCATAGCGAAGGAGTCAAAAAAACTGAAAAATTATAATAACAACTAAAGGATTCTAACCCTTGACTTCTATTATAACCAAACACATGCTTTACCAACTAATCTAACTCATTTCTCATTAACAATTAACAGTTTGTTTATACTAATACTCAAACATGTACGCCCAATTTTAGCCCACAGAACGCGCCAAAAGTGGCTAAGAAATTTAGAATCTCTATCAGAAACAATAGTCTTAGGGATGCCATGCAATTTAACAATATCAGCAAAGAAAAGATTAGCAATATGAGTTGCATCATCAGTTTTGGTGCAAGCAATAAATCTAGCCATCTTACTAAAACGATCAACTACAACAAAAATAGAATCTTTTCTCTTAGAACTCATACGTAACCCTAGAACAAAATCCATAGAAATATCAAGCCACGGGCCGCTATGAACAGAAAGTGGTTTGTAAAGACCTTGGGGAAGTGATTTGGACTTAGCATGGTGACATGTAGTACAATTATTCACAAAAGTCTCAACGTCTTTTTTCATTCTAGGCCAATAGAAGTGTTCATGCAACGCATCATAGGTTTTAGAAATACCGAAGTGTCCTATAAGACCACCTCCATGTGATTCAGAGATCAAACTCACACGCAAGGAACAATTAGGAATGCACACTTTATTTTCCTTAAACAAAAACCCATCTGAAGAGTAAAACTTTCCCAAAGGAGATCGTACACAAGAGGTGTAGATCTCGCCAAACACTGAATCACTAGCATAGAGAGACTTAATGAAATCAAAACCAAGAAACTTAGCATGTAAAGTAGCAAGTAAAGTATATCTCCTAGATAAAGCATCAACCACTTTGTTTTCCGTACCTTTCTTGTAGGCAATTTTATAAGGAAAAGCTTCAATGAACTCGAGCCATTTAGCATGTCTCTTATTCAACTTACCTTGGCCTTTCAAATGTTTTAAGGCTTCATGATCAGTGTGTAAAATGAAGTCTTTAAACCATAAATAATGTTGCCAAGTTTCCAAGGCTCTTATAATGGCATAAAGTTCTTTATCATATGTGGGATAGTTGAGTGTTGCGTCACCCAACTTCTCACTAAAATAGGCAATGGGGCGTTTATCCTGCATCAGTACAGCACCAATTCCAATGCCAGAAGCATCACATTCTAGTTCAAAAGTTTTATCAAAACAAGGCAAAACTAGAACAGGAGCGGTGGTGAGTTTCTCTTTCAATGTAGCAAAAGCTTGTTCCTGTTTAGGCCCCCATTTGAAGATGGTGTCTTTCTTAATCAACTCATGCATAGGAGCTGCTATGGAGCTGAAATCACGAACAAACTTTCTGTAGAAACCTACCAGTCGAAGAAAACTACGCAAGTTAGATACATTAGTTGGCGTTGGCCAACTTGTGATAGCTTCAACCTTTTTTGAATCCATGGTCACACCTTCTATACTAACATGAAATCCTAAAAACTCAACACTCTCAGACATAAAAGAACACTTCTCAAGATTGACATACAACTGTGCAGCCCTAAGTTCAAGAAAAACTAATCGAAGGTGTTTCAAGTGTTTTTCTTGTGACTTGCTATAAATCAGAATATCATCAAAGTAAACAACAACAAAATTACCAATAAATTTCCTCAAAACATGGTTCATAAGCCTCATGAATGTGCTAGGGGCATTAGTTAAGCCAAAAGGCATGACTAACCACTCATATAACCGTGCTTTGTTTTAAAGGCTGTTTTCCACTCATCACCTTCTTTCATCCTGATTTGATGATATCCTCGTTTCAAATCCACCTTGCTAAAGTACTTAGCTCCATAAAGTTCATCAAGCATATCATCAAGTCGAGGAATAGGAAATCTATACTTAATAGTTATATTATTGATTGCACGACAATCAACACACATTCTCCATGTACCGTCTTTTTTTGGCACAATGAGCACTGGAACGGCACACGGACTCAAGCTTTCTCGAATATGTCCAATTTCAAGAAGCTCTTCAACTTGTTTCTGGATTTCCTTTGCTTCCACGGGATTGGTTTTGTAGGCAGGTCGATTTGGCAAGGTAGATCCAGGGACAAAGTCGATTTGATGCTCAATCCCTCTAAGTGGTGGCAATCCTTTTGGCATCTCTTTAGGGAATAAATCTGAAAAATCGGCAAGCAATTCATCAATAGAGGCATTACGAGAACAAGATTCAGAGTGTAACACAAGAGTAGAATCAAGATCAGTGGTAAGCTTATGAATGAAAAGTAAGTTAAACCTGTCTCCCCTTCTTATTGCCTTCTTAATGTCCTTTTTGTTGCAAGAAGAGAGGGCTGATGTGGTGATTCCTTTGCTGCGTTTTGAGATGAAAATGGCGTGGAAAGGGATATTGGAGGAGGTGGAGGCTTTGATTTTGGATAGGAGGAATATGGCACTGATTTCGCCTCTTTTGATGCCTTCCTCGATTTCAATAGTATTTCTTCCACCTGTTTAGGAGTCAAAGGAGACAAGACATATCTAACTCCATCCATGTGAAACACATAAGTGTTCATCATTTCATCAAAAGTGATTTTTCTATCAAATTGCCACGGTCTACCTAATAGCACATGAGCAGCCTGCATTGGGACAATATCACACAAAATTTCATCAGAGTAACTGTTAATAAATAAAGGAATAAGCGCCTGCTTTGTTACTCTAACTTCTCCTGCATCGGTTAACCATTACAAACGATATGGATTAGGGTGATCAAGCAAAGGTAATTGAAGAAATTTAACCATAGCTGCACTAGCCACATTTGTGCAACTTCCAAAATCTATTATCACAGTACAAGCATTCCCTCTAATTGACCCTTTAGCATAAAATATATTTTCTCTTTGAGACTCATCTTCTTTTAAAGGATGAACATTCAAAACCTTCTTAACAACAAGAGTATGAACAGACTCACTATCAGCATATTCATAATCAAAATCTAAAGGTAAAGGTGGTTCCTCCTCAACATGCTCATTGGGGGTTTCCAAATGGTCACTAACCTCATCCTCAGACTCATATTCAAGACAAGAAGCAAACTTTTCACATTATTTTGTTATCTTAACTACCCTCTTGTTAGGACAATCACGAGCATATGGCCCCTTCCATTACATCTATAACAAATCAATTCTCTATCACGTTGAGGCCTCACTGCCTCACTTACCTTTTCCTTACCTTTGTCTCGTGAATCATCTCTTGGAAGAGGGTGTTCATCACGCCTTTGAGGGGTAGAACGAGTGTTGTTCCATCTTGATGCACCATTGTTGGGATTGTACATCTTCATCTCTTTGATTTTTGCTTCAGATTCGCGTGCAGCATACAAGGCATCATCAAGGGTGTCATATCTTTGTGTACTCATTCCCCACCGGATTTCTTTGTTCAATCCATGTAAGAAACGAGCAATAGTTCTTGCCTCTTTTTCATGTATGTCCCCTTGCTCAAGCAAAATATTGATTGTTCGGTGATAGTCATCAACCGACATTGATCCCTGAACGGTTCCCTGCAATTTTCTTTCAAGATCATAGAAAAAAGATTTAGGTCGAAAGGTTAGGCGCATATCTTCCCTTACTTGAACCCAAGATTCATAGGGAATAAAATCAGCAACTCTCTCCCTATTTCTTTTTCTCCACCAAGATACTGCATACCCTTAAAAGATGTAGCAACTAGCCTAATTTTTGTAACATCAGAATAGTGCTTTAAATCAAAAAGTGTTTCAACAGCATTCTCCCATTCTATATACTCTGTTGGTCCCTTCTCACCAGAGAAGTTAGGAATTTCAAGTTTAATGTTTCCTAACTTCTCATTATGCTGTTGGATCCTTTGACATCTAAGATCCACTCTCCCTGCTGGTGGCAGGTGTCGCTCATCATTGTGTGGTGCTTGCACTTGCTGTGAGCGTTGCTCCAGATTAGTCATTCGTGTGAGTAACCCGTCCATGGCGAAGGTTAGAGCATCTATTTTTTCTTCCAATGTTTAGGGTGGGTTTGGAACTTGTTCATCCATCTGTAGAGGAAAAAAAATATTCTAAAAACAAAAAGATGTGTGAGTAGACACGTTAGTGAAACCAAAAAGTTGGCTCGCTCCCTCACTATTCTCAGCTCGCAGGTAAGAGGTGGATCATATAGCTCTGGGGGTGCACTACACACTCTTACAAACACACACTCCACTCGTGTATCGCTCAAGGTGGCAGATACTCTCACAAGCCTTTTTCCAAAAAGGAAAATTCTAGTCCGGTACTCAAGTTGATATGGATTCAACCTCAAAGTTCAAGAAAACGTACCTTGGAAGACTTCACAAGCCTTTGAGAGTAAGGGTGTATCGCGAGATAGGTAATAAAATTGAGAGCAAGAAGCAAAGAAAAAGGACAATACGAGCAAAGAAACTAAATAAGATTTGAAAGAAAAAGGAAACCAAAGAAGGAAGTATGGCAGAAAGATATGCAAGACCAATATCAACAGATAGAGACAAATAGAATGTAAGAGGGGTTCAAGTATACCACAACAAAATAGGAATCTATCAAGAACTCCTTTCAACCTTATAATTTCCCCCTTCCTTTTCCCTCGAAGATTCTCCTTCCAACCTTATTCTTTCCCCAACCTTATTCTTCTTCTTCTTTTGCTTTCTCTTTTTTTTTTTTTTTGCTTTTTATTTCAAATTTCTTGATTTTATTTTTTGATTTTTTGATAAGTAACCTCCAAATAACTACTGTAAATATCAACAAAAATTTCGGACCAAGAGGATCCGCACAACCCCTTCAAAACAGAAACAAAAATTTCAAGAATCTATCAAGAACTACTTCAAACCTTATACTTTTCCCCTTCCTTTTCCCACCAAGATTCTCCTACCAACCTTATTCTTTCCCCAACCTTATTCTTCTTCTTCTTTTGCTTTCTCTTTTTATCTTTTTTTTTTTTTGCTTTTTTGATCATCTTTTTTGATTTATTTGATAAGTAACCTCCAAATAACAACTGTAAATATCAAAAAATATTTCAGACCAAGAGGATCCACACAACCCCTTCAAAACAGAACCAAGAATTTCAAGAATCACCCAGAAAAACAGAAACGCTGCCCTTAATTCGAAGATCAATATCTCAATGACCATAAGGAATTATCAAGTGTATAATATATCAATAGAACGCCCCAGAAGAGATCTAAAACATATAAAAATTTCAGATAAAACTAACCATGGATCTCGAGATATAGGTCATTCTTTGAAACTGGTCACAGAACGCGGAAATCTGGACAGGGTGTAATTTCGACGTGATTGCGCGTAAATGCGCTTTGTATATAGGTAAGGGTGATATGGGTTTCTTTTCTAGACAGAATTTGTGGTAATATGATGCTTAGGAGGTGTGAGGTCTCGTTGATATTGAACGGGAAAAAGGAAAAACTCTTTCGGGATTGTTTTTCAAGAAACTGGAAAACATGTATCAAGATTCAAGAACACAATCAAGAATGCAAAGGAAAATTCTTTTGGGGGTTTTTAATGAATAAGACACGAATAAAAGTAGTATGTAAGATAAGAATGAGATAAACCTAGACTCTGAATACCAAATTGATATGAACCTAATCCAAGATTCAAATAAGATGGAGTATTGTCCCAAGAATGCTATCAATGTAAAGATAGAGATGGATCGAAATACCTTAAACCTCACGAGAAACCCTTTGTCTCGAATCCTCAAAGACTTGGAAGAATCCCATTGTAGCTTCAAGTACCTCGATGATGCAATCTTCAATCAACTAGAGTCGGATCTAGTTTCCTTTGATTCAAGAACGGGTCCACGAACCTAAATCTAAGGTTGAAGAAAGGAAGATTGATTCGAGGCCACGAATCAATTTGCTATTCGAGTCCACGACTAGCCACTAATTGAGTCTACAATTAGCCATAAGGCTTCTTACACAAGTGTAAAGAAAAACTTAAGAATTTTATTGAATAAAAGCCTGATCGAAACTAATTTGGATGTGCCCTATTTATAGGTATAGGGGCAGCATTGTAATTCTAAATACAATGGGAAAAAGAGTCCTAAACCTAATCTAGAAAACAAGTAAGTAGAGTTTTATTTAGAAAGGGATTTAAGGAATCCTTTCTAAATACAAACTAGTGTTTTCTCTTTTATGCCAAACAATTTAAATTAATGATGACCAAAAATAATAGGGCTGATTTCAGCCTAATTTAATCACCAAAATCAGCACTTAAACAATTATAAAAAGCTTTGAGTTCTTCGCCATCATTTGCAATTGAGCTTGAATTGGATTTCCACCATTTTTGAACATAACCAATGAAGAGTTGTCTTAATTGTTTGGACTTAGACCTTGTGATTGGCCCAACTGGTATTCTTAATGGATCTTCAGTAGTTTGGGTTGCATTAGTACCCTCGTGTACTGATATGTAGGTGGAAATGTTGGTGGGGGGACGACGGTCCCCGGATGCATAAGGTTGGACTCAGAAATACAGGGGTTACTCGCAGGTAATGGTTGGAACTAAAATAAGGCCGGGGTAGCCATAAGGTTGGAATAGGACATAAGGTTGGAACTATGATACTTATGACATGTAGTTGTCACCGTGTGAAAGTGAATTCCTTGCTTATGAGCATGTCTTGATGTATTCTACTTTGTGATCAGTAGAATGCATCCGGAGTTGTTTGTCTCTTATGTTTGATGTCTTGTCGTTGTTGTGAGGATGGTAATCCCCTTCTCTTTGAGAGTGGTTGATGAGTCTTTGAAGTTGACTTCTCTCTATGGTTTTGAAATGCTATATACCGTGTTCCGTTTCGAAATGGTTTTGCTTATACTTATCTATATATGTTATTTAACGCGTATTGATGGGTTACTAGCAATATTCGCTGACCGGGTGTTATCCCCATGTTTTTCCCTTGTTCTACAGGTTTTGAGTAGATGTTTGAGAGCGCTAGACGTGGATCGCTAGATAGATTAGCTGTCCTGTGTAGACGTTATGTTTTGGTTGGCCTGTGAGCCTAGTTAGCGGCCTGTGTGCCTTGACTCTTTATGTTCTGTTTGAATTTGATAGTTTTCCCGCCTGTGCACCTATGTCTGAGATAGGTGTGGCTTAACATACCCTGATTTTATATAGCTTCTGTTGCTTTATGTCTTGATGATTAGATGTTTTCCTTTGAATTTATGTTTTAAAAAAGGTGGTAAAAATCGAGGGTGTTACAGTTGGTATCAGAGCCTAGGTTTGTGTCACACCCCCGAATTTCAACAACTTTTAAAGCTTAATTCATAGGGATAAACCGTCTAAACATCAACATAAGAACAACGGAAGCTAACTACATAAATCCGGAAGATGTTATGCCACACTAAACATAGGTGCAACGGCAGATACTACAACCACATCAGAGTAACAAAGCAAGTACTTAGGCTCACAGGCCTCAACAACTATTAAAGAAGAGATAACACTATCTACAGGCCACTAGCGCGCTCTCCAAAGCTACCCAACCTGTAAAGCAACAGATAGAAATAGATAGAAATAGGACGACTCTCGGTCAGCGAATAATGCTGGTAACCCACCAATACATGTGAAATATCATACATAGATAGATATAAGCTGTAAAACCGTTTTAGAAACGAAATACATAAGTATATAAGTCAAAAGCCAAGATCAACAGTCAACACAAGACTCATCACTCACAAAGATAACACGGGAACACATCCCAAACCACAAAGTTTAACCACAACACAAAGGATAAAGACAAGACCGATGGAAACACATGCCCTTGTGACTACACACGTCACAAGAAAGAGAACTCACAACAACGGCCACACAAGCCCTCGTGACATCACCCATCACGAGTTGATATGCCTTCCTTATGCCCTGTTCCAACCTTATGGCTACCCCCAACCTTATATCTTCTTCCAGCCATTACCTCCAGGACCCGTGTACAGCCAAGTCCAACCTTATTCCCCCAGGACTGTCGTCCCCCACCAACGACCACCAACGAGACCACCAATTCATAGTACACAAGGTACCGTACACGGTAACACATGCCCGGATAACACATGTTATCCCCCATAAAACGTGAACCTTACACAAAGGCCACAACTCCATAATCATGTCACGGCCACCACGAGGACCGCTGCAATACCTTGGTGACTAGTGTTCCATACCACTAATCGTGCAATCCAGGTAAAGCCACACACGCACCACAACAGGAATCAATCAACGAATCACAACGAAGATATGAAACCATACTCAATCAAGGAATGGGTCACAACCCAACAACAACAACGATGAATAACACAAGTTATCATCAACCAAACGAAAGGTACAAACAACACACACGCTAGCATTTAGATACCAAACTAGCATACTTATCAACGGGGAAACTCAAAATAGTTCCGAAGAACACACAAGACACCTCACGGTCCAACGAAACACAATGTTGAACACTTAGCACGATTCAAGACACCAAAGCCCTATATGGATTCCTACCATATAGTTCTAGACATACGAAACATCAAGAAGACACTCAAATAGTTCCACAAAAGAACATCGGGAAGTCAAAAGACCAAATACCAAGTGAAACGAATCACGGGGAATAAATCCCGATCCAACTCCACTGTGTTCCCCGCGGGTGGACCCACGAATAGGCTCCCACCCGTGGTTCCGCCCGCGGGTACACTACCCACGAGGCTTTTGTTCCCCGCGGTGTTCGGCGAGTGGAGCTCTCCCCGTCGTTCCGCCCGCGGGTACATACACCTGTGCAAAAGATCCCTTCGGGGATTTTCTTCTCCAAACACAAATTCAAGTCCAAAACATGCCAAATCTCACCCAATACAACAAAATGACTTGAACCAATGAAAATGCCAAGTAATGGCACAAAGGAACCCTAAACACAAGCTCTAGATATGCAATATCACAAGACAAATGCATAAACCCTCACATTTCATAGCAAAACACATGTAGAATCCAAGAAATTATATATAGTTAAGCAAAATAGGTTTTGTAGAGCATGGGTTACCTCATTCGCTTATCCAACCAAACACAACGCCAACTTAGGCTAGGCTCAACTCATAAGCCAAACAGGAACCTGTGAATCAAACCGATCCTCTACTAGTTAACAAGAGTACTAATTAAAAATAATTAAGCTTATTAGAGGATTCAAACCTTAGCCCTTCCTTAGGATTAACCACATCCTTACCATCTAAGCTAAGCCTCCCATGCTATATTAATCACAACTTTAATATACTAATAAGCTATTAACTGGGCTCAAGAGATAGGATTATTAATTAAAAACTAATAAAGGGACCTAACTAATTACACTAAGGGTTAGATTTGAACCTTAGCCACCACCCAACACTTAACACCCTCTTACCACCACACTAAGCCAAACACAAACGGTAGAACTTTTCGTAAACTGAAGTCTTTTCCAAGGTCAACATCTGAAGACGTTACATGGTTCCTTGTCTAATGATTTGCTCATATCCTTACTAGAAGCTCGGTAGGTTGAGTCTTGTTCATGGTCGATAACTTTGCAATCTTCATAAGGTAGTCGATTATAACCACTTGGTGTTTTCTTGTCTCGATTAACGGTAGGCCTTCCTTGAAAACTTTGTTGCTGCATAACCATGTCCTACTTATGAAGGTCCAACGGTAGAATCGATCTGTAGATTGATCTCTGACTGTCCTTCCTTTTATTGTTCAAACATCCCAAACAAGATTAGCTACCTCTCGATCCTCCCTTGTTTTAGGTAGATCTCTTACCAAGAATCATCGGCACAGAGTCTCGCTTGCAACTTAAGAACACTCGGTGATCAGATATGTCTTTGCTTTGCTCTTGTCGGTTTTAGTCTTCTGAATGCCCCAACGAACGATTGCAACTCGGATACTTCTTCTTTCCCTCTTGTTAGCAAACCTCCTCACTAAGAGTCTTCATGACAGACATAACTTTCCAGGTGTGACAAAAAGGATAAACGTTACTCTCATTCCCCAACTGCTTTTTAACCTCTTCACGCTTCACAGGGTCGGATGACTTGCCAACAACGATGCTCTTCTTTTCCATGTACCTTAGGGGTTCAAGCTTTTCATGTATGGCCACCTTGATCTTTATTACTTCCAAGTTCGTTGCGTAGAACTTTCCCGATCTTGGTTTCTCCTTAGGTAGGTAGGTAGGATCACTTCCATGTTGGAAACTTCGGCCATACACTTCAACTCTTCGCGCTTAGAACGGATCCTGGTTGACTTATAGATCTTTATCTCTGGGAGGCTTCTATAATGTTGACCCACGAACGACCTTTTGGCGTGAGTTGACATCTTCTTAGAGCGTCTGGGACCGCTCTTGACTTCCCCTCGCGAGTGAGGGTCTTCTAAACTTGATCTTTGAACTCTAAACGACGTCTTGCTTCTTATCGGACTACGGTTGCACGAAACGGAGATTTCAACTCTAGGATTAGCGTAGAACTGATGACGATGTCACACGAAAGGCGACATCACTTGCTTGAACGGAGATTGTTGTAGCTGACTCCCGGTTGCGAGAAAAGCGGTCTATCATCTTTGCGTTGACCACGTGCCCAGCTGCAACTACCATGACTTGACTATCTTGTGTCAACAGATTTTCGGTCTTCTTACTCTTGGACACAGCCTTCGTCAAGACTTCAACGAACCCAGAACAAGGCGACTTACCGAGAAGGTTCACACCAACTGAGAACAACAGCTACAACTACTAGAGCTAACAACAGAACAAGATAAAAGAACTAAACAGATAACAAAAGCTATCACACAACCTCACCGCGCGTCCTAAAAATCCTATACTTATGTACCTAAACACTTAAAGGCTTCACTAAGCAACGTAAAGGTCAATTTACAAGCACTAACCTAAGCTCAACTTAGGTTCTTAAGGTCCAACACCTAACATCCTAGGCTCAAACCTAGGCTCTGATACCAACTGTAACACCCACGAATTTCAACAAATTTTAAAGTTTAATTCATAGGGATAAACCGTCTAAACATCAACATAAGAATAGCGGAAGCTAACTACATAAATCCGGGAGATGTTATGCCGCACCTAGATCAAACATAGGTGCTACGGCAGATACTACAACCACATCAGAGTAACAAAGCAACTACTTAGGCTCACAGGCCTCAACAACTATTAAGGAAGAGATAACACTATCTACAGGCCACTAGCGCGCTCTCCAAAGCTACCCAACCTGTAAAGCAACAGATAGAAATGGGACGACGCCCGGTCAGCGAATAATGTTGGTAACCCACCAATACATGTGAAATATCATACATAGATAGATATAAGCTGTAAAACCATTTTCGAAACGGAATACATAAGTATATAAGTCAAAAGCCAAGATCAACAGTCAACACAAGACTCATCACTCACAAAGAAAACACGGGAACACATCCCAAACCACAAAGGTTAACCACAACACAAAGGATAAAGACAAGACTGATGGCAACACATGCCCTTGTGACTACACACGTCACAAGAAAGAGAACTCACAACAACGGCTACACAAGCCCTCGTGACATCACCCATCCCGAGTTGATATGCCTTCCTTATGCCCTGTTCCAACCTTATGGCTACCCCCAACCTTATATCTTCTTCCAGTCATTACCTCCAAGACCCCTGTACAGCCAAGTCCAACCTTATTCCCCCGGGACCGTCGTCCCCCACCAACGACCACCAACGAGACCACCAATTCATAGTACACAAGGTACCGTACACGGCAACACATGCCCGGATAACACATGTTATCCCCCATAAAACGTGAACCTTACACAAAGGCCACAACTCCATAATCATGTCACGGCCACCACGAGGACCGCTGCAATACCTTGGTGACTAGTGTTCCATACCACTAATCGTGCAATCCAGGTAAAGCCACACACGCACCACAACAGGAATCAATCAACGGATCACAACGAAGATATGAAACCATACTCAATCAAGTAATGGGTCACAACCCAACAACAACAACGATGAATAACACAAGTTATCATCAACCAAACGGAAGGTACAAACAACACACACGCTAGCATTTAGATACCAAACTAGCATGCTTATCAACGGGGAAACTCAAGATAGTTCCGAAGAACACACAAGACACCTCACGGTCCAACGAAACACAATGTTGAACACTTAGCACGATTCAAGACACCAAAGCCCTACATGGATTCCTACCATATAGTTCTAGACATACGAAACATCAAGAAGACACTCAAATAGTTCCACAAAAGAAATCGGGAAGTCAAAAGACCAAATACCAAGTGAAACGAATCACGGGGAATAAATCCCGATCCAACTCCACTGTGTTCCCCGCGGGTGGACCCACGAGTAGGCTCCCACCCGTGGTTCCGCCCGCGGGTACACTACCCACGAGGCTTTTGTTCCCCGCGGTGTTCGGCGAGTGGAGCTCTCCCCGTCGTTCCGCCCGCGGGTACATACACCTGTGCAAAAGATCCCTTCGGGGATTTTCTTCTCCAAACACAAATTCAAGTCCAAAACATGCCAAATCTCACCCAATACAACAAAATGACTTGAACCAATGAAAATGCCAAGTAATGGCACAAAGGAACCCTAAACACAAGCTCTAGATATGCAATATCACAAGACAAATGCATAAACCCACACATTTCATAGCAAAACACATGTAGAATCCAAGAAATTATATATAGTTAAGCAAAATAGGTTTTGTAGAGCATGGGTTACCTCATTCGCTTATCCAACCAAACACAACGCCAACTTAGGCTAGGCTCAACTCATAAGCCAAACGGGAACCTGTGAATCAAACCGATCCTCTACTAGTTAACAAGAGTACTAATTAAAAGTAATTAAGCTTATTAGAGGATTCGAACCTTAACCCTTCCCTTAGGATTAACCACATCCTTACCATCTAAGCTAAGCCTCCCATGCTATATTAATCACAACTTTAGTATACTAATAAGCTAGTAACTGGGCTCAAGAGATAGGATTATTAATTAAAAACTAATAAAGGGACCTAACTAATTACACTAATGGTAAGATTTGAACCTTAGCCACCACCCAACAGTTAACACCTTCTTACCACCACACTAAGCTAACCACTTAAGAAACTTACTAAACCATAAACTATTTAAGCAAAGCTAACTAACAACAACCAAAGCCAAAGCTGCTCTCTACTGAACTTCATCGTCTTCTTCAGGTTGCTTAACCGCGGGTGGAACCACGGTGACCTCCTCCACCCGTGCTTGCTCTGTCTACAGCTACCACGCCAAACATGCTGCCGGAGAAGCCACCACGCCAGAGACGGAAGAGAGGCGCTACTTCCGAGCTCCGTCGATACCGCCGTCGCCACACACCAACACAGCTGCCACGAGCCTCCACTTCTGCCGCTGCCTCACTTCCTCATTATCCACTGCTTGCATCCCCAAAACAGAGGGAAGACACCGGAGAAACGTAGGTCGCCGGAGAACACATCTCCCCGAGACCTCCACCGCCCTCGCTGCTTCGCGTCTTGGAACCGCTACTAAGGATCTCCGTTGTCGATGTTGCTTCTTCTAACCACAGGGAAGGGAAAGGAGATGAGATGATGGTTGCCGTAAGAAGGTTCACGGTTGGGGTTGGCTTTGTCTTAGCCGGAATGAAAGAAAGAGGACGGAGGGGAAGGGTGCCAGTTGCTTGTTCAAGCTAAAGCCGAGAGGGAGAGGGATGGTGTTGGCTGCTCTAGAATGGAAATGATACAATGCATACACATACACATTAGATGGTAGGGTTACTCAATGAGTGGGTTGGGTTAGGAAGTTGGGTTGGGTAACATAGGTTGGGCTTAAACACTTTAGGCTCACCAAATAATACTTATATTTATATATACATATGGGCTCATTTTGTGGGGTTCAAGACTTATATAATATATAGTCTTTGATAATTAAGCACTTGGGCTCAAAGAATAATTATTAGGCCTTAGGGATCAAAACTCATTTTGGGTCTAGGCATATTTTGTACAAAAATATTGGTTCACCATAATAGGTAGACCCGAGCCCGTTTTAAAATAATTAGCTATATAAATATTTTTATTAAAAAATATTTATTGTCGGGACTATAATTTATTTTTAGGATAATACCGGGTGTCACAGTTTGTGCCTAGGATGTTAAGAGTTGGACTTTAAGAACCTAAGTTGAGCTTAGGTTAGTGCTTGTAAGTTGAGACTCTAAGCTGACCCTTAAGTACCTAAGTATAGGATCCTTAGGACGCGTGGTGAGGTTGTGAGTTCTTTTATCGTTTCCTGTTGTGCTTTCTGTGCTCTGTTTTCTTTTTAGCTTTGGTTCTCTTTAGTTAAGGCACCAGGTAAGGGTGCGGGCCCTAAGTTTCCTCTCGTTATCATGATGTCTCTGTAGAAGTCAAGGATGGCACCATCGAGACATCGTGCAAGGTCTTCAGAAGCGGCCACCAATGAATAGCTAGCTCAAAGCCTTCATCAACTGACGCAGATCACCCAGACGCTGAGCAACGCCCTCCTCAACAACAACAACCAACCTCCTCAGAATGGGAATCGGGACGTAGTACGCCAAGTCTCAAGTCTCCGTCCCCTGGTCTTCGCCAGTGAAGAAGATCCCGCAGTGCTGGATGAGTAGATCCGAATGTTTGATAAGATCTTCGAGGTAGTGGTTTGCCCGGAGGATCACCAGGTGGAGTTGGCTACGTTCTATCTTAGGCATGAAGTGGACTTGTGGTGGATGCTTGAAAGACCAATTTGTAGATAAGATCCGGAGTTCAGTTGGGAAAACCTGAAGGTTAAGTTACGCGAGCGGTTCTATCCTGCTCATGTCAAGGAGGCCTACCTTTGTGCAGCTGACCTCTACCGGGTACAGCAAGTTCAGAAAGGAATCCGGGAGAACCGTGAGAGGAAGCTTGAAGGAAGTGTTACGCCTGTGGTTAGGAGTTTGATGGCTACTGGTGATGAATCAACAAGACGCCTTCAAAGAGACGACTCTAAGAGAGTTAAGGCTCCCCAGCCAATCCGGAAGATCAAGGCTAAGGGAAGGCGCTCCGTTTGCAAGAACTGTGGAAGTGACCACCCCGGCATGGACTGCCTTGGGAACCGGTAGTGTGCTTTTTTTGTGGCAAGAAGGGTCACCGGTCCTTTGAGTGCAGGACTAAGAGGAAGACTTCGGCGGACTCAAAAATAAGTTGGTAGTGTGAGACCCCGGTCGGGAAGTAAGCCTCGAAGTGGAAGAAACAATGGACTAAGTGGAAGTAGCATCTAGGACCTGTGTACGAAGTCGGGACCTCGGTAAGGCAAGATCCATAGTCGTGAGGCAGATGCAAGTGGGAACCGTTGAAGTAAGTTCTTGTACCCTTTTGTTGCACCTTCCTTTGTCTTTGTGCCCTTCCTTGCGTGTTAGCTTTGGGCGTTAGCTTGTTCGAGAGTCACCCTTGACCCTCTTTAATCGTTTCTTCCCCCTAGACAAACCCAATTACCCCTTTTTGCCAAGTGATCCTTTTCTTCCGAACCTTGTTCTTGTTTTCTTTCCAAACCATCTTGTGCAAGGCGGCGGTGACTTCAGCTTATGAAGGAATCTGGCAAGGTCTAAGAGTTAAGTCGCAACAGAGTCGAGGTAGAGAGCCTTCAGTTCGACAAGCGTAGTGATCAGCGTCAAGCCGAAGTTTCGTCGGAAGTCGAGAACCCTTTCACCTCTTGAAGCCGATATTCCTCTCTTACCCTCGTCAAATCCCTTGCCTATTCTCGATAAATCCTTCCTATCTTTTCAAACCTCATCCTTGTTCCCTTATTGAATTGACTCTTTTCAAGGTTACAACCTCATCTTTCCTAAATAATGACTTTGAAAATCTTGATTCCCTTCCTAACCGGCGCTATCCTTGAGCTTAAATCGGATACCCTCCGTGGGGAAATCATTTTCAACTCCCTTTAACCTCGTTTTGATTCCTTACTCCCTAAGTTGTAGACGTGTTTACAATTCTCCTCTTCTTAACCAACATGGTCCTCGAGTTGTTGAACCTAAACCTTCCACCCTGATCTTCTCCGTTGAACCGAACCTCTTCTTGTGAGTTTTTTTTTTTTCCATGAGTTACCTTCCTCCTTTGTTATCGTTCCTGTTTTGGACCTTTCATCCGGACCGGGAGTTTTTAAGTTTTCAAGCGTTGCTTTGTAGAGAGTTGTGGGTTGTGTGTTAATGCAGGTGTTAAGTCGGCAGCCTGCATCAAGTTAGCCCAAGAGCTAGGGAGAAAGACATCCCGCTCGTGTTTTGGATCTGGCAGTTGCAATCTTTGTTTCGAAGTGACGGATCAAGTTTTAGCGGATGCTGAGCTCAAGTTGTGTAGTGTGAGTACCTTGCTTCCTTGGTTGAAGAAGTCAGCAGAGGACAGTTGAAGACGCAATCCTGGTTCTTTGATCCCGAGTGATCTAGGTTAGGAGCTCTCTTTGTGTCAGCCTTTAGTTTGTAGCTTGTTCCTTAGCTTAGACGATGGATCTGGGTAGATCGGTGGCTAGTTTTTAAGTAGGGAGTTAAGCTTGAGGTAGAGTTAGTTTCCCTTTCCGGTAAATCTTCTATCTATCACCTTATCTTTCTTTCTTACCTTACCTTTGTGAACCCTTAGCCTATTTCTAAGCCTTGTCACTTGTTTTTTTAACCAACGGTTTTGGTGTTGAATTTCGTTGTGTCCAAGCCTATCAATCTTACCACCTTAATTTGAACCCTTGGTTTCTCTAACTTTGGTTAGTTGGCAAACACCTTTGTTGCTTAAAACCTCGTTTGCAGCTTATCTCTTAAGCTTTATCACCCGTTTCGCAAGCCGACCGTTTTGTTGTGGAACCCCGTTGCATCCCTTGCTTGTTTTGTTAGTCGGTTCATTGGTAGTTGTTTGCTTAGTTGTTTTGTTTAGTTGGAGCGCCCTTTGTTTGCTTTGGTCGTCAGCTTGTTGCTTAGTTGTTGTTTAGATGCTTTGCCTGCTTGAGCTTAGTTGTTCTTGGCTTAGGGTTAGTGTAGATAAGTAATGGTTGTCCTTAAGTTTGTGATAGTGGTGGTGTTGCTTGAGAAGTTTCCTTCCATTACCTTGAAACCCTACATTTCTTGACTTTTGAAACCTTGCATTTTCTTGATTCTTGAAAATCTTATACCTTTTGGATCGTTGAAGTCTTGTTTAATGGTATTCTTGCTTCCTTTTGTGACATTGTTGATTCGTTGTTACCATTTTGATAGAACTCGTCGTGCCCAAGCTTCGGGAACGAAGCTTCTTGTTAGGGGGAGATGATGTGACACCCCGTAAATCCAAACACTAATCAGGGATTAATTAGAGAATTAATCCAAGTCTCTTTGCTAATCTATTCCTAAAGAAATCCTGAAATTTAATAGTCGAGGGACTAGATTTTGACTAGTCACTTAAGTCAAAGGGTTGTACCTTGTGCTTCTTGAGTTGTTCCCTTGTCTTTCCAACATTAGTAAGGGTAGAAATGTCTTTCTACCTAAGGTTTGTGATTCAACTAACCTAGCAATACTCTTTCATTTCATTCACCCTTCAATCTAAACACAAAAACCTCTAGCCTCTTTGTAAAAACGTTTAGCTTCTTCTCCAAGCTAGGATTTGAGCATCCAAGTCTTGCAAGTTTGTCTCCCAAGATTCCTACTTTCTTCATCTTGAGCATAGGGGCGGGTAAGATCCTTGGTCCTTTGGTGTTTTTAACCTTCTTTTAGGTGTCTTTTTCTAAAGATAAGATCTTTGTTGTCTTTTAGTTTGTGTATGAAGTTGGTGTGGAAGAGGACCTTTAGGAAAGGATTTATAAGGGTGAAAAGAGGAAGTTATTAGGCTACAAAGGTAACCTATTCTTTACAAAACCTATTTTCTTACTTATATGATGATTTCTTTGCTTCTACTTGTGATTCTTGTGTTGATTTGTGAGATTTGATGCATTGTCTTGTGGTGATGCATGTTTAGAGCTTGTTCTTAGGGTTCTTGAATGCCATTGCTTGGCTATTTCTTGGGTTCAAGTCATATTGTTGTTGTGTGTGAGATTTTGGGTGTTTTGGACTTGAACTTGGCATTTTTGTTGAAAATCCCCGAAGGGATAATTTTGGTGTACAGGGTGTACCCGCGGGCGGAACGGCGGGCAGGGCCCCACTCGCCGCCCCACCTGCGGGGAACAAGTGGTCTCGTGGGTATGTACCCGCGGGCGGAACCGCGGGTGGTTGTCCACCCGTGGCCCCACCCGCGGGGAACATGTATGGTGGTTGGCGGGGATTTGTTTCCCGTGATTCTTTTGACTCGGTATTGATGTCTTGACCTCTTGATGTTGTTTTATTGGGCTATTTGTGAGTCTTCTTGATGTTTCATATGTCTAGAACGGAGTGTTAGGAAACCATGTAGGATTTGATGAATCGTGCTAAGGGTCCAACTTTGTGGTTCGTTGGGCTAATTGTGAGTCTTGAATGTTCGTTGTACCCTTTGTTGATACTTAATTGAGGCTATTGTTGAGCCTTAGTCTTCTTGGTAATGATGATGACTTGTGTGACTATGATTTAAATATGGGTGGTTCTTACTTGAGCTTTGCTCACATGTAGGTGGTTGTGTGAAACAAATAGTACCCTCGTGTACTGATATGTAGGTGGAAATGTTGGTGGATATTAGTGGGGGGACGACGGTCTCTGGAGGCATAAGGTTGGACTTAGAAGTACAAGGGTTACTCGGAGGTAATGGTTGGAATTGAAATAAGGCCGGGGGTAGCCATATGGTTGGAACAGGGCATAAGGTTGGAACTATGATACTTGTGACATGTAGTTGTCACCGTGTGAAAGTGAATTCCTTGCTTATGAGCATGTCATGATGTATTCTACTTTTTGATCAGTAGAATGCATCTTGAGTTGTTTGTCTCTTATGTTAGATGTCTTGTCGTTGTTGTGAGGATGGTAATCCCCTTCTCTTTGACAGTGGTTGATGAGTATTTGAAGTTGACTTCTCTCTATGTAGACGTTATGTTTTGGTTGGCCTGTGAGCCTAGTTAGCGGCCTGTGTGCCTTGACTCTTTATGTTCTGTTTGAATTTGATAGTTTTCCTGCCTGTGCACCTATGTCTGAGATAGGTGTGGCATAACATACCCTGATTTTATATAGTTTCCGTTGCTTTATGTCTTGATGATTAGATGTTTTCCTTTGAATTTAAGTTTTAAAAAAGGTGATAAAAATCGGGGGTGTTACAACCATCACAAATGATATGAACCTAGTCCAAGGTTCAAATAAATATGGAATATTGTCCCAAGAATGCTCTCAAAACTAAATATAGAGATGGATCAAAATACCTTAGACCTCACGAGAAACCCTTTGTCTCGAATCCTCAAAGACTTGGAAGAATCCCATGTAGCTTCAAGTACCTCAATGTTGCAATCTTCAATCAACTAGAGTCGGATCTAGTTTCCTTCGATTCAAGAACGAGTCCACGAACCTAAATCTAAGGTTGAAGAAAGTAAGATTGATTCGAGTCCGCGAATCAATTTGCTAGTCGAGTCCACGACTAGCCACTAATTGAGTCCACAATTAGCCATAAGGTTTCTTACACAAGTATAAAGAAAAACATAGGAATTTTATTGAATTGAAGCCTGCCTGAAACTGATATGGATGCACCCTATTTATAGGTATAGGGGCAGCATTATAATTCTAAATACAATGGAAAAAAGAGTCCTAAACCTAATCTAGAAAACAAGTAAATAGAGTTTTATTTAGAAAAGGATTTAAGGAATCCTTTCTAAATACAACTAGTGTTTTCTCTTTAATTCCAAACAATTTAAATTAATGATGACCAAAAATAATAGGGCTGATTTGGGCCTAATTTAATCACCAAAATCAGCACTTAAACAATTATAAAAAAGCCTTGAGTTCTTCTTCATATTTTGCAAATAGGTTTGACTTGGATTTCCACCATCTTTGAACATCACCAATGAAGAGTTGCCTTAATTGTTTGGACTTGGGCCTTGTGATTGGCCCTATTAGTACTCTTAATGGATCTTCATATATTGGGCCGCATCATCCTCCCCTTCTTGAAAATGATTCGACCTCGAATCTTGTAAGCATTGTCTTCGATCCATGATATCACTTGAAATTGACCACTATAATATTTTCCTCTATCGAATAGACTTATTATTGGTCTTTGTTGTTTCTTCCACCAATGATGTTTTAAGGTCGTAGTTATGGGCCTTGTGATGAGCCCACTATTTACCCTTACTGGATTCCATGTGTACTGGTTCCTATTATTCTCCCATTCTTGAAAAGGATTCGTCCTCGAATCCAAATCTTCAATGAAAGACAAAGTAGCAAGCTCACTTTCTGTTTTATCACGCTCATGGAACTTTTTCTTGGGATGCTTGACACGAGTCGTTCCAATCATCATCCTACAATCAACAAGTAAGGCAATTAAGTCTAATGACACATCATGAAATTTAAACATTATGGACAGTAATAATTCATCAAAATTAGACATATTAAATTTAGGCATCTTGTTTGAATTGTCAACAAGCACAAAATCTTTCCTCCTAGAACTTAAGGGTAAACCAAACACAAAATCCATGGAAATATCAAGTAATGATTTAGATGCATTGTGGTGGTAAGCAGCACAATTATGAACATAAGATTCTACATCTTTTTTCTTCTTTGGCCAATGAAAATATCCATGCAAAACATCATCACTCTTTGGAAAACCATTGCTCAAATCCAAGCAAAAAAACCCAATCCCATTGACTTTGAACGAAAACCCCTTGAGCAAGTAGTATTTCACATAAGAAGTTTTCAAATGTGCCTTATAACTTCCTAGTGGTTCCTTATCTCTATCAAATAAAGTTTTAGTAAAATCAAAATTAAGGAATCTTAGATGTATGGAGGCAAACAAATTTCTAACACATCTAGCAAGTAGCTCATTAATAGAAACACGACAAACAAATCTAGAGAATTTTAATGCATGCTTTTGAAATAAAAATGAGTAAATAGTTACTCCCCTTCTTTTCTCTCGCTTACTATCCTTTTTTGTTACCAAGCGAGGCTGCACTTTGATAGGTATGGCTGGTTCTTTGCACTGTACCACTGATAGCGGTTCCTTTGTTTGGCTACAAACTAAGTTAGAGGACTGGAGTGGTGACTCCAATTCTAAACGTGGAGGTTCCAGTTTGCTCTCTTTGATTTCTTCTTTCTTCAAGGCTGGTTTGAGAGCTTGCTTCAATCTCTGTTGAATTTCTTCTACTTGTTTTGGAAGTAGAGGCTTAAGCACATGTATAAATCTATTATAGGTGACATTGCATGTGTTGTTGAGTGCATTATAATAAAAATGTCTATCATGTTGCCATGACCTTCCAAGTGAAACATGTGCAGTACGCATTGGCACAATATCACATAGAACCTCATCATAATACTTGCCAATACAAAAAGGAATAAAAGCTTGTTTAGTCACTCTCACATCCCCTGAATCAATAAGATTATACTGTTGGGGGTGATTGATAAGAGGTAACTTAAGGTAGTCCACCATGGCTGTACTAGCTAAATTCATACATCGATCCGAATTGATAACGATAATGCATCCCTTTCCATGAATGTTTCCCCTAGTATAGAGTGGCGGTTGCACTTGCTTAGGGTGTTGCTCTAGATTAGTCATTCGAGTGCTTAAACCTTTCATGGCAAAGGCTAGAGCATCTATTTTCTACTCTAACCTCCTACGTGTGTTTGGAACCTCTTCAGTCATCTGTAGATGAGAAACAAAATCTAAAAACAAGAAGATATGTGAGTATTCATGTTAGTGAAACCAAAAAGTTGGCTCGCTCCCTCACTATTCTCAGCTCGCAGGTAAGAGGTGGATTATATAGCTAGCTATGGGGGTGCACTACACACTCTTACAAACACACACTCCACTCGTGTATCGCTCAAGGTGGCAGATACTCTCACAAGCCTTTTTCCAAAAAGGAAAATTCTAGTCCGGTACTCAAGTTGATATGGATTCAACCTCAAAGTTTAAGAAAACGTACCTTGGAAGACTTCACAAGCCTTTGAGAGTAAGGGTGTATCGCGAGATAGGTAATAAAATTGAGAGCAAGAAGCAAAGAAAAAGGACAATACGAGCAAAGAAACTAAATAAGATTTGAAAGAAAAAGGAAACCAAAGAAGGAAGTATGGCAGAAAGATGTGCAAGACCAATATCAAAAGATAGAGACCAATTAGGAATCTATCAATAACTCCTTCCAACCTTATACTTTTCCCCATCCTTGTCCCGCCAAAATTCTCCTACCAGCCAAATTCTTTCCCCAACCTTATTCTTCTTCTTTATTGCTTTTTTTTTCAACTTTCTTGATTTTTTTTGATTTTTTTGATAAATATCCTCCAAATAATTACTGCAAATATCACCAAAAATTTCAGACCTAGTGGTTCCACACAAGTACTTCAAAACAGAATCAAGAATTTCAAGAATCACCCAGAAAAACAGAAACGCTGCCCTTACTTCGAAGATCAATATCTCAATGACCGTAAGGAATTAGCAAGTGTATAATATATCAATAGAACGCCCCAGAAGAGATCTAAAACATATCCAAATTTCAGATAAAACTAACTGGTGGATCTCGAGATATAGGTCATTCTTTGAAACTGGTCACAGAATGTGGAAATCTGGACAGGGTGTGATTGCAACGTGATTGCGCGTAAATGCGCTTTGGATATAGGTAAGAGTGAGATGGGGTTGTTTTCTTGACAGAATATATGGTAATATGGTGCTTAGGAGGTGTGAGGTCTCGTTGATATTGGACGGGAAAAAGGGAAAACTCTTTCGGGATTGTTTTTCAAGAAACTGGAGAACATGTATCAAGATTCAAGAACACAATCAAGAATGCAAAGGAAATTTTTTTAGGGTTTTTTATGAATAAGACACGAAAAAAAAAGTTGAATATAAGATAAAAACGAGATAAACCTAGAAAAACAAATAAACCAAATTTCTAATGATAATGAGATAAACCTAGGCTCTGAATACCAAATTGATATGAACCTAGTCCAAGGTTCAAATAAATATGGATGTCCCAAGAATGTTCTCAAAACTAAAGATAGAGATGGATCAAAATACCTTAGACCTCATGAGAAACCCTTTGTCTCGAATCCTCAAAGACTTGGAAGAATCCCATGTAGCTTCAAGTACCTCAATGTTGCAATCTTCAATCAACTAGAGTCGGATCTAGTTTCCTTCGATTCAAGAACGAGTCCACGAACCTAAATCTAAGGTTGAAGAAAGTAAGATTGATTCGAGTCCACGAATCAATTTGCTAGTCGAGTCCATGACTAGCCACTAATTGAGTCCACAATTAGCCATAAGGTTTCTTACACAAGTGTAAAGAAAAACATAGGAATTTTATTGAATTGAAGCCTGCCTGAAACTGATATGGATGCACCCTATTTATAGGTATAGGGGCAGCATTATAATTCTAAATACAATGGAAAAAAGAGTCCTAAACCTAATCTAGAAAACAAGTAAATAGAGTTTTATTTAGAAAAGGATTTAAGGAATCCTTTCTAAATACAACTAGTGTTTTCTCTTTAATTCCAAATAATTTAAATTAATGATGACCAAAAATAATAGGGCTGATTTGAGCCTAATTTAATCACCAAAATCAGCACTTAAACAATTATAAAAAAAGCCTTGAGTTCTTCTTCATATTTTGCAAATAGGCTTGACTTGGATTTCCACCATCTTTGAACATCACCAATGAAGAGTTGCCTTAATTGTTTGGACTTGGGCCTTGTGATTGGCCCAATTAGTACTCTTAATGGATCTTCATATGTTGGGCCGCATCAACAAATACTCCCCCCTGAGTATAGTACTCCCCCTTTTTACAAATGATAGACAAAGGACTCGTTAAGCATTAGAGAGACCTCCACTGTCAGACTTCAAAGCTTCACCAGCAGCTGATATGAACCTAGTCCAAGGTTCAATTAAGATGGAGTATTGTCCCAAGATTACTCTCAATGCAAAGATAGAGATGGATCGAAATACCTTAAACCTCACGAGAAACCCTTTGTCTCGAATCCTCAAAGACTTGGAAGAATCTCATTGTAGCTTCAAGTACCTCGATGATGCAATCTTCAATCAACTAGAATCGGATCTAGTTTCCTTCGATTCAAGAACGAGTCCACGAACCTAAATCTTAGGTTGAAGAAAGAAAGATTGATTCGAGTCCACGAATCAATTTTCTAGTCGAGTCCACGACTAGACACTAATTGAGTCCACAATTAGCCATAAGATTTCTTACACAAGTGTAAAGAAAAACTTAAGAATTTTATTGAATTAAGCCTGATCGAAACTGATATGGATGTGCCCTATTTATAGGTATAGAGGCAGCATTATAATTCAAAATACAATGGGAAAAAGAGTCCTAAACCTAATCTAGAAAACAAGTAAATAGAGTTTTATTTAGAAAAGGATTTAAGGAATCCTTTCCAAATACAACTAGTGTTTTCTCTTTTATGCCAAACAATTTAAATTAATGATGACCAAAAATAATAAGGCTGATTTGGGCCTAATTTAATCACCAAAATCAGCACTTAAACAATTATAAAAAGCCTTGAGTTCTTCGCCATCATTTGCAATTGGGCTTGAATTGGATTTCCACCATTTTTTAACATAACCAATGAAGAGTTGTCTTAATTGTTTGGACTTAGACCTTGTGATTGGCCCAACTGGTACTCTTAATGGATCTTCAGTAGTTTGGGTTGCATTATTCTCCCCTTCTTGAAAATGATTCGTCCTCGAATCTGTGCAATCATATGGAGACAAGTCTGAAACATTGAAAATAGAAGAGACATTGTATTCTCCTCTAAGTTCAACCTTATAAGCGTTGTCTCCAATCCGTGATATAACTTGAAATGGGCCATCTCCACGTTGGTTCAACTTTGACTTTCTTTCACGGGGAAAACGGTCTTTGCGCAAGTGAATCCACACCCAATCTCCAGGCTCAAATGTGATTTTTTTCCTTGTCTTGTTCACTAGAGCAGCTATTTGTTCGTTCCTTTTCCTCAATTTGTTCTTTGACTTTAACATGCATCTCCTTGATCTTCATGGCACGTTCTCCTGCATCTAAGCTATCCTGCGGATTGTAAGGCAAAGCAAGTAAGTCTTGATATGAATCTAGTCCAAGATTCAAATAAGATGAGTATTGTCCTAAGAATTGCTCTCAATGTAAAGATAGAGATGGATCGAAATACCTTAAACCTCACGAGAAACCCTTTGTCTCGAATCCTCAAAGACTTGGAAGAATCTCATTGTAGCTTCAAGTACCTCGATGATGCAATCTTCAATCAACTAGAATCGGATCTAGTTTCCTTCGATTCAAGAACGAGTCCACGAACCTAAATCTAAGGTTGAAGAAAGTAAGATTGATTCGAGTCCACGAATCAATTTGCTAGTCGAGTCCACGACTAGTCACTAATTGAGTCCACAATTAGCTATAAGGTTTCTTACACAAGTGTAAAGAAAAACTTAAGAATTTTATTCAATTAAAGTCTCCTCCAAACTGATATGGATGTGCCCTATTTATAGGTATAGGGCAGCATTGTAATCTAAATACAATGGGAAAAAGAGTCCTAAACCTAATCTAGAAAACAAGTAAATAGAGTTTTATTTAGAAAAGGATTTAAGGAATCCTTTCTAAATACAACTATTGTTTTCTCTTTAATTCTAAACAATTTAAAATAAATGATGACCACAAATAATAAAGCTGATTTGGGCCTCGGATCTTGTGATTGGCCCAATTTGTAATCTTAATGGATCTTCATTATGTTGGGCCGCATCATCCTCCCCTTCTTGAAAAATGATTCGACCTCGAATCTTATAAACATTGTCTTCGATCCGTGACATCACTTGAAACGGGCCACTATAATACTTTCCTCTATCGAATGGAATTATTATTGGAATTCCTTGATTTTTCCACCAATGATGCTTTAAGGATGTACTTTTTGGCCTTGTGATGAGCCCACTATAGACCCTTATTGGATTCCATGTGTGCTGGTTCCTATTATTCTCCCATTCTTGAAAAGGATTCGTCCTCGAATCCAAATCTTCAATGAAAGACAAAGTAGCAAGCTCACTTTCTGTTTTATCACGCTCATGGAACTTTTTCTTGGGGTGCTTGACACAAGTCGCTCCAATCATCATCCTACAATCAACAAGTAAGGCAATTAAGTCTAATGATACATCATGGAATTTAAACATTCTGGATAGTAATAGATCAGCAAAACGAGACATATTAAATTTAGCCATCTTTTTTGAATTTTCAACAAGCACAACATCTTTCCTTCTAGAGCTTAAGGCTAAACCAAACACAAAATCCATGGAAATATCAAGTAATGTTTTAGACGTATTGTGGTGGTAAGTAGCACAATTATGAACATAAGATTCTACATCTTTTTTCTTCTTTGGCCAATGAAAATATCCATGAAAAACATCATCACTCTTTGGAAAACCAAAGTGTCCTTTATGTGAATCAACAATTAAACCATTGCCCAAAACAAAGCAAAAAGTGCAAATCCCATTGACTTTGAACCAAAACCCCTTGAGCAAGTAGTGTTTCACATAAGAAGTTTTCAAATGTGCCTTATAACTTTCCAGTGATTCCTTATCTCTATCAAACAAAGTTTTAGTAAAATCAAAATTAAGGAATCTTGGATGTATGGAGGCAAACAAATTTCTAACACATCTAGCAAGTACATCATTAATAGAAACATGGCAAAGAAATCTAGAGAATAATAATGCATGCTTTCGGAATAAAAGTGAGTATAAAGTGACTCTCCTTCCTTTCTCTTGCATACTATCCTTTTTAGTTACCAAGAGATGTTGCACTTTGACACCTTGGGCTGGTCCTTTCCACTGTATCACTGATTGTGGTCCCTTTGTTTGGCTACAAACTGAGTTAGAGGATTGGAGTGGTGATTGCAATTCCAAACATGGAGGTTCCACTTTTCTCTCTATGATTTCTTCATTCTTTGAGGCTGGTTTGAGAGCTTGCATCAATGTCAATTGAATTTCTTCTACTTGTTTAGGATACAAACGAGACAAGAAATATGTAACTCCATTCATGTGAAACACATAAGTGTTCCTCATTCCATCAGAACTTATTTTTCTGTCAAATTGCAATGGTCTACCTAACAAGATATGAGCAGCCTACATTGGGATATTATCACACAAGATTTCATCAGAGTAACTGTTAATAGATAAAGGAATAAGATCTTGTTTGGTTACTCTAGCTTCTCCTACATCAGTTAACCATTGCAAACAATAAGGATTTGGATGATTAAGCAAAGGTAACTGGGGAAATTTAACCATAGCTGCACTAGCCACATTTGTGCAACTTCTAGAATCTATTACCATAGCACAAGCATTCTCTTTAATTGACCCTTTAGTACAAAATATATTTTCTCTTTGAGACTCATCTTCTTTTAAAGGGTGAACATTCAAAACCTCCTTAACAACAACAGTATGACTAGACTCACTAGCAACATATTTAGAATCAGAATCTAAAGGTATGAATGGTTCTCCCTCAACATGTTCATTGAGAGTTTCAAAATGGTCACATACCTCATCCTTAGACTTATATTCAAGACAAGAAGTAAAATTTTCAGATTGTTTGGTTATCTTAACTACCCTTTTGTTAGGGTAATCACGAGCTATGTGGCCTCTCCCATTACATCTATAACAAATCAATTCTCTATCATGTTGAGGCCTCACTGCCTCACTTACCTTTTCCTTACCTTTTTCTTGTGAATCATCTCTTGGAGGGGGATGTTCATCACGCCTTTTAGGGGTGGAACTTGTGTTGTTCCATCTTGATGCACCATTGTTGGACTTGTATAATTTCATCTCTTTGATTTTTGCCTCAGATTCACGTGCAGCATACAAGGCATCATAAAGGGTGTCATATCTCTGAATACTCATTCCACATCGAATTTCTAAGTTCAATCCATGTACGAAACGAGCAACAGTTTTTGTCTCTTCTTCATGTATGTCTCCCTGTTTAAGCAAAATATTTGTAGTTTGGTAGTACTCATCAACTGACTTTTTTCCTTGCACCGTTCCCTGCAATTTTCTTTCAAGATCATAGAAAAAAGATTTAGGACGAAAAGTTAGGCGCATATCTTCCCTCACTTGAACCCAAGATTCATAGGGAATAAAATTAGCAACTCTTTCTATATTTCTTTTTCGCCACCAAGATAATGCATACCCCTTAAAAGATGTAGCAACTATCCTAATTTTTGTAAGATCAGAATATTGCTTTAAATAAAAAAGAGTTTCAACAGCATTCTCCCATTCTATGTATTCGGTAGGTCCTTTCTCACCAGTGAAGTTAGGAATTTCATGTTTAATGTTTCCCAACTCCGCATTACGCTGCTGGATCCTTTGACATATAGGATCCACTCTTCCTACTGGTGGCAGGTGTCGCTCATCATTGTGTGGTGGTTGCACTTGCTGTGAGCGTTGCTCCAAATTATTCATTCGTTTGAGTAACCTGTCTATCTTTTGTTCTAATGTCTGGGGAAAGTTTGGAACTTGATCAGCCATCTGTATAAGAAACAAAATATCTATAAAAAAAAACAAGAAGATGTGTGAGTAATCACGTTAGTGAAGCCAAAAAGTTGGCTCGCTCCCTCACTATTCTCAGCTCGCAGGTAAGAGGTGGATTATATGGCTCTGGGGTTGCACTACACACTCTTACAAATACACACTCCACTCGTGTATCGCTCAAGGTGGCAGATACTCTCACAAGCCTCTTTCCAAAAAGGAAAATTCTAGTCCGGAACTCAAGTTGGTATGGATTCAACCTCAAAGTTCAAGAAAACGTACCTTGGAAAACTTCACAAGCCTTTGAGAGTAAGGTGTATCGCGAGGTAGGTAATAAAAGTGAGAGCAAGAAGCAAAGAAAAAGGACAATACAAGAAAAGAAACTAAGCAAGATTTGAAAGAAAAAAAGGAAACCAAAGAAGGAAGTATGGCAGAAAGATATGCAAGACCAATATCAAAAGATAGAGACAAATAGAATATAAAAGAGGTTCACGTGTACCACAACCAATTAGGAATCTATCAAGAACTCCTTCCAACCTTATACTTTTCCCCTTCCTTGTCCCTCCAAAATTCTCCTACCAGCCAAATTCTTTCCCCAACCTTATTCTTCTTCTTTATAGCTTTCTCTTTTTCTTTTTGCATTTTTTTTTTGATTTTTTTTTTTGATTTTTTTTTTTGATAAGTAACCTCCAAATAACTACTGTAAATATCAAAAAAAATTTCGGACCAAGAGGATCCACACAACCCCTTCAAAACAGAACCAAGAATTTCAAGAATCACCCAGAAAAACAGAAACGCTGCCCTTACTTCGAAGATCAATATCTCAATGGCCGTAAGGAATTAGAAAGTGAATAATATATCAATAGAACGCCCCAGAAGAGATCTAAAACATATCAAAATTTCAGATAAAAATAACCTGTGGATCTCGAGATATAGGTCATTCTTTGAAACTGGTCACAGAACGCGGAAATCTGGATAGGGTGTGATTGCGACGTGATTGCGCGTAAATGAGCTTTGGATATAGGTAAGGGTGATATGGGGTTGTTTTTCTGACAGAATGTGTGATAATATGGTGCTTAGGAGGTGTGAGGTCTCATTGATATTGGACGGGAAAAAGGGAAAACACTTTCGGGATTGTTTTTCAAGAAACTGGAGAACATGTATCAAGATTCAAGAACACAATCAAGAATGCAAAAGAAAATTTTTTTTGGGGTTTTTTTAATGATTAAGACACGAATAAATGTAGTATGTAAGATAAAAACGAGATAAACCTAGGGAACCAAAGAAACCAAATTTTCAATGATAACGAGACAAACCTAGGCTCTGAATACCAAATTGATATGAATCTAGTCCAAGATTCAAATAAGATGAGTATTGTCCTAAGAATTGCTCTCAATGTAAAGATAGAGATGGATCGAAATACCTTAAACCTCACGAGAAACCCTTTGTCTCGAATCCTCAAAGACTTGGAAGAATCCCATTGTAGCTTCAAGTACCTCGGTGATGCAATCTTCAATCAACTAGAGTCGGATCTAGTTTCCTTCGATTCAAGAACGAGTCCACGAACCTAAATCTAAGGTTGAAGAAAGTAAGATTGATTCGAGTCCACGAATCAATTTGCTGGTCGAGTCCACGACTAGTCACTAATTGAGTCCACAATTAGCTATAAGGTTTCTTACACAAGTGTAAAGAAAAACTTAAGAATTTTATTCAATTAAAGTCTCCTCCAAACTGATATGGATGTGCCCTATTTATAGGTATAGGGCAGCATTGTAATCTAAATACAATGGGAAAAAGAGTCCTAAACCTAATCTAGAAAACAAGTAAATAGAGTTTTATTTAGAAAAGGATTTAAGGAATCCTTTCTAAATACAACTATTGTTTTCTCTTTAATTCTAAACAATTTAAAATAAATGATGACCACAAATAATAAAGCTGATTTGGGCCTAATTTAATCACCAAAATCAGTACTTAAATAATTATAAAAAGCCTTGATTTCTTCGCCATCATTTGCAATTGGGCTTGAATTGGATATCCACCATTTTTGAACATAACCAATGAAGAGTTGTCTTAATTGTTTGGACTTAGACCTTGTGATTGGCCCAACTGGTACTCTTAATGGATCTTCAGTAGTTTGGGTTGCATTAGCAGCAGACTCAGAAAGGCTCATTCGGGAGTAAGACAGTCGCTAGCTCTTTGCGGGCCACATTGAGCTGATTCAAGATAATGATACTCATATTCTGCAGCTCAGACACACGAGCCTTCAATCGTAAGGACAGCTACAAATCTCGACCGTAGGGGGTATCATCAACAGGATCAGCCTCAGAAGTGTTTGGAGTATCAATGGGCGTAACATCCTTGATGTGTTTGCCAGTAAAAAGACGTGGATCCACAGTATAGAGTAGCGAAGGAGCACTGATCTCACTAGGCATCGGAATCAAACCCTGAGATGTTAGCACACCAAAAATAAGACTGGGATAAGGAAACTTAACCTTTTGTTCTCTGGGATGAATCAAGGTGAGGAAATGAGAGAAGATCCATTTCACTAGATCAACTGTAACACCCCGTGTTACGGCCTCTAACCCAAACTAATTATTTAATTACTTACCCTTAAAAGAGAATTGAATTCCCTTAATTAATTAGGAAGGGTCCACCATAGACCATGGACCCTTATCCCTAAACCAAACCCTTAGTCCTATAAGGAATAGAATAAGTAAATCCCTACCATTCAGACCCTAATTAGGACTCTTAGATATATATAAGGACATAGGAGGCACCTAGAATTCACACCACAATAGATTCCACCACACAAGAATTCCCCCTATCACCAAACGTAGGAGAAAGCAAGAAGAGGAGAGCTTAGAGAAAGAACCTTAGTTGCCAAGGATTCTAAATTAAGGCTAAGAGGTAACCCATGTCTCAACAAAACCTATTTTCCTTGCTATAATCTTCTTCTTTGCCTCCACATTGATATGCAATTCTAGGCTTGTGTCTTGATAAGGCTTTTGTGATGATTATGAGATAATCTTGATGTTTATGAAATGATCTTATGTTTTGATCTTGATAATCTTGATGTTTATGAGAGGGTCTTGATATTTGTGTGTTGATCTTGATAATCTTGATGTTCTTGATTTTAAAGATAAAATTAAGATCTTGTGCTTTAAATATGATTAGAGCCCTAGGGTAAATTGTGGATTTTGTGTTATGATATTCTTGATATGTTTGGGCGGGATTTTGCATGTTCAGGTATTGGGTCTTGATTATGTTCAGAAGTCATGTTAGGATGTATTTAATGTGATTCTTGATCTATTACCTGATTACGTAGTGTCGTCATTTGTGTTTAAATGTGTCTGGATATGGTTTCGGGTTCCACGAAAGATCCAGCGACCAATCTATTACAAAAGAGTCAATGGGGGGTAGGTGGGGGCAGGGGTACCCGCCACCTACCCGCTGCCCCAATAACGCCGTCGGCAGCGGGCAGGCGACTGCCCGCCGGGCACCCGTTGCCCAGTGTTGCGCCGCCGGCGGGTGGTCCTCCACTCGCCGGCCACCCGCTGGAATTCCATGTGGAAGTTGGTGGTTTTCCCCGTTTGATGTTTTCCCGTGCCCCGTGGTGTCCCATTGGACCCCGTTTGTCGTGCCTGCGTCTAGTTTGATGTTCCGGGTACCGTTCATAGGATGAAAGAGTTTTATGTATTGCATGCTAGTCGAACTGGTATCCCGTTGGCCTTGGTGAAAGATGTATGAACCCCGTAGGCATATTCCTAGTTAGGTGGTTGACCACGCATAGGTTTTATATACATGTTTTCCCCCTCCCTACGTGCTAATGTGGGTTGCATGTGCTTGGCTATGTGTTATGTGTGTATGATACCCCAATTAGTTGCGATCAATTGGCTATACGGGCAGTTGGATGGGTTGAGAACCATCGGCTGTTAACCAGGCCGGTTGCGATCGGTCAGGTATATAAATATATATATATATATATATATATATATATATATATATATATATATATATATATATATATATATATATATATATATAGGGCTGCGGTCCACCGTTTGGTTGCGATCAAACGTTATAAATGAGCTGCGCCTCATTAATATGGTTGCGATCAGATATACACATACTACTCGGGCTGCGGTCCACCGTTTGGTTGCGATCAAACGTTACTATATGAGCTGCGGTTCATCGATTGGTTGCGATCAATCCCCTTGTGCTGCGGTACAAGGCTGGGTGCTTCGGGGCCGTGTCAGAGCTATATGCGCTGACCCTCAAATATGGGCATGCGATTGGTCCTGCGGCACCACCAATGTGTGTTTACGTGTTGAGATAATTATTGTATACTGATATGTTTGATAAGTTTATGACCTTAGAGTGTTTGCTAGTATCTTTATATGCATGATTATAACTGATGAATGTGCTTACCCTTACGTGTTGAGTATATTCCCGGTTTTAAATTAGAGTCTCATAAGTATATATATCTTCCAGATTCAAAATGGTTTTCCCTACATACAACTAACTCAGGTCGCCCAGGCACTGAGCGACGGTCCTCCGCAACAACAATCAACCACCACCACCACCAAACGGAAACTCGGATGTCACTCGACAAGTTTCAAATCATTGGCCACCTGTCTTCTAATTCTAATTGAGGGGGAACCATTCATACCTTTAGATTCTGATTCTAAATATGTTGATAGTGAGTCTTGTCATACTGTTATTGTTAAGAATATTTTGAATGATCACCCTTTAAAAGAATATGAGTCTCAAAGAGAAAATATATTTTGTGCTAAAGAGTCAATTAGAGAGAATGCTTGTGCTATGGTAATAGATTCTAGAAGTTGCACAAATATGGCTAGTGCAAATATGGTTAAATTTCTTCCGTTACCTTTACTTAATCATCCAAATCCTTATTGTTTGCAATGGTTAACTGATGTAGGAGAAGCTAGAGTAACCAAACAGGCTCTTATTCCTTTATCTATTAACAGTTACTCTGATGAAATCTTGTGTGATAATATCCCAATGCAGGCTGCTCATATCTTGTTAGGTAGACCATGGCAATTTGACAGAAAAATAAGTTATGATGGAAGGAGGAACGCTTATGTGTTTCACATGAATGGAGTTACATAAGTCTTGCCTCGTTTGTATCCTAAACAAGTAGAAGAAATTCAATTGACATTGATGCAAGCTCTCAAACAAGCCTCAAAGAAGCAAGAAATCAAAGAGAGAAAAATGGAACTTCCATGTTTGGAATTGCAATCACCACTCCAATCCTCTAACTCAGTTTGTAGCCAAACAAAGGGATCACAATCTGTGATACAGTGGAAAGGACCAGCCCAAGGTGTCAAAGTGCAACCTCTCTTGGTAACTACAAAGGATATTAAGGAAGAGTAAAGAAGGGGAGTAACTATTTACTCACTTTTATTTCAAAAGCATGCATTAAAATTCTCTAGATTTGTTTGCCATGTTTCTATTAATGACCTACTTGCTAGATGTGTTAGAAATTTGTTTGCATCCATACATCCGAGATTCCTTAATTTTGATTTTACTAAAACTTTATTTGATAGAGATAAGGAATCACTGGGAAGTTATAAAGCACATTTGAAAACTTCTTATGTGAAATACTACTTGCTCAAGGGGTTTTCGTTCAAAGTCAATGGGTTTGGCGCTTTTTGCTTGGATTTGAGAAATGGTTTAATTATTGATTCACATAAGGGACAATTTGATTTTTCAAAGAGTGATGATGTTTTGCATGGATATTTTCATTGGCCAAAGAAGAAAAAAGATGTAGAATCTTATGTTCATAATTGTGCTACTTAGCACCACAATGCATATAAATCATTACTTGATATTTCCATGGATTTTGTGTTTGGTTTAGCCTTAAGCTCTAGGAGGAAAGATTGTGCTTGTTGAAAATTGAAACAAGATGGCTAAATTTAATATGTCTCATTTTGTTGAACTATTACCATTCAAAATGTTTAAATTTCATGCTGTGTCATTACACTTAATTCCCTTGTTGATTGCAGGATGATAATTGGAGCTACTCGTGTCAAGCATCCCAAATTAAAAGTTCCATGAGCGTGATAAAACACAAAGTGAGCTTGCTAATTTGTCTTTTGATATGAACCTAGTCCAAGATTCAAATAAGATGGAGTATTATCCCAAGAATGCTCTCAAAATAAAGATAGAGATGTTTCAAAATACCTTAAACCTCACGAGAAACTCTTTGTCTCGAATCCTCAAAGACTTGGAAGAATCCCATGTAGCTTCAAATACCTTGATGTTGCAATCTTCAATCAACTAGAGTCGGATCTAGTTTCCTTCGATTCATGAACGAGTCACGAACCTAAATCTAAGGTTGAATAAAGTAAGATTGATTCGAGTCCACGAATCAATTTGCTAGTCGAGTCCACGACTAGCCACTAATTGAATCCACAATTAGCCATAAGGTTTCTTACACAAGTGTAAAGAAAAACTTAAGAATTTTATTGAATTGAAGACTGATCGAAACTGATATGGATGTGCCCTATTTATAGGTATAGGGGCAGCATTATAATTCTAAATACAATGGGAAAAAGAGTTCTAAACCTAATCTAGAAAACAAGTAAATAGAGTTTTATTTAGAAAAGGATTTAAGGAATCCTTTCTAAATACAACTAGTGTTTTCTCTTTTATGCCAAACAATTTAAATTATTGATGACCAAAAATAATAGGGCTGATTTGGGCCTAATTTAATCACCAAAATCAGCACTTAAACAATTATAAAAAGCCTTGAGTTCTTCGCCATCATTTGCAATTGGGCTTGAATTGGAGTTGTCTTAATTGTTTGGACTTAGACCTTGATTGGCCCAACTGGTACTCTTAATGGATCTTCAGTAGTTTGGGTTGCATTATCCTCCCCTTCTTGAAAATGATTCGTCCTCGAATCTGTGCAATCACATGGAGACAAGTCTGAAACATTAAAAGTAGAAGAGACATTGTATTCTCCTCTAAGATCAACCTTATAAGCGTTATCTCCAATCCGTGATATAACTTGAAATGGGCCATCTCCACGTTGGTGAATCCACACCCAATCTCCAGGCTCAAATGTGATATTTTTCCTTGTCTTGTTTGCTCAAGCAGCTATTTGTTCGTTCCTTTTCTCAATTTGTTCTATGACTTTAACATGCATCTCCTTGATCTTCTTGGCATGTTCTTCTCCATCTAAACTATCCTGCGGATTGTAAGGCAAAGCAAGTAAGTCTATGGGAGATAACATATTGAAACCGTACACAACTTCAAAAGGAGACATGTTAGTGGTTGAAAGTATTGCGCGATTATAAGCGAATTCAACTTGAGGCAAACATTCTTCCCATGATTTTAGATTTTTAGAGATCACACTTCTAAGTAATTGGGATAAGGTTCTATTAACTACTTCTGTTTGTCCATCAGTTTGAGGATGACAAGTAGTAGAAAATAGCACCTTAGTCCCAATTTTAGCCCACAGAACGCGCCAAAAGTGGCTAAGAAATTTAGAAATCTCTATCAGATATAATAGTCTTAGGGATGCCATGCAATTTAACAATCTCAGCAAAGAAAAGATTAGCAATATGAGTTGCATCATCAGTTTTGGTGCAAGCAATAAATCTAGCCATCTTACTAAAACGATCAACTACAACAAAAATAGAATCTTTTCTCTTAGAACTAATAGGTAACCCTAGAACAAAATCCATAGAAATATCAAGCCACGGGCCGCTAGGAACAGATAGTGGTGTGTAAAGCCCTTGGGGAAGTGATTTGGACTTAGCATGGTGACATGTAGTACAACTATTCACAAAAGTCTCAACGTCTTTTTTCATTCTAGGCCAATAGAAGTGTTCATGCAACGCATCATAGGTTTTAGAAATACCGAAGTGTCCCATAATACCACCTCCATGTGATTCAGAGATCAAACTCACACGCAAGGAACAATTAGGAATGCACACTTTATTTTCCTTAAACAAAAACCCATCTGACAAGTAAAACTTTCCCAAAGGAGATCGTACACAAGAGGTGTAGATCTCGCCAAACACTGAATCACTAGCATAGAGAGACTTAATGAAATCAAAACCAAGAAACTTAGCATGTAAAGTAGCAAGTAAAGTATATCTCCTAGATAAAGCATCAGACACTTTATTTTCCGTACCTTTCTTGTAGGCAATTTTATAAGGAAAAGCTTCAATGAACTCGAGCCATTTAGCATGTCTCTTATTCAACTTACCTTAGCCTTTCAAATGTTTTAAGGCTTCATGATCAGTGTGTAAAATAAAGTCTTTAAACCATAAATAATATTGCCAAGTTTCCAAGGCTCTTATAATGGCATAAAGTTCTTTATCATATGTGGGATAGTTGAGTGTTGCGCCACCCAACTTCTCACTAAAATAGGCAATGGGGCGTTTATCCTGCATCAGTACAGCAGCAATTCCAATGCCAGAAGCATCACATTCTAGTTCAAAAGTTTTATCAAAACAAGGCAAAACTAGAACAGGAGCGGTGGTGAGTTTCTCTTTCAATGTAGCAAAAGCTTGTTCCTGTTTAGGCCCCCATTTGAAGATGGTGTCTTTCTTAATCAACTCATGCATAGGGGCTTCTATGGAGCTGAAATCATGAACAAACTTTCTATAGAAACCTGCCAGTCCAAGAAAACTACGCAAGTTAGATACATTAGTTGGCGTTGGCCAACTTGTGATAGCTTCAACCTTTTTTGAATCCATGGTCACACCTTCTATACTAACATGAAATCCTAAAAACTCAACACTCTCAGACATAAAAGAATACTTCTCAAGATTGACATACAACTGTGCAGCCCTAAGTTCAAGAAAAACTAATTGAAGGTGTTTCAAGTGTTTTTCTTGTGACTTGCTATAAATCAAAATATCATCAAAGTAAACAACCACAAAATTACCAATAAATTTCCTCAAAACATGGTTCATAAGCCTCATAAATGTGCTAGGGGCATTAGTTAAGCCAAAAGGCATGACTAACCACTCATATAAGCCATGCTTTGTTTTAAAGGCTGTTTTCCACTCAAATAAGATGGAGTATTGTCCCAAGAATGCTCTCAAAATAAAGGCATGACTAATGTGAGTTGCATGTGCTTGGCTATGTGTTATGTGTGTATGATACCCCAATTGGTTGCGATTAATTGGCTATACGGGCAGTTGGATGGGTTGAGAACCATCGGCTGTTAACCAGGCCGTTTGCGATCGGTCAGGTATATAAATATATATATTGGGCTGCGGTCCACCGTTTGGTAGCGATCAAACGTTATATGTAACACCCCCTTAAAACCAAGCTATTTAAAGCCTTAAAACATGCAGATAACGTAAATCAATACATGTGAAATATCATACATAGGTATGGTCCAAGAGTAATAGTCAACACAAAACTCAAACACTCTCAACAAGAACACGGAAACACATCCCAAGACTACAAAGGACAACAACGACTCACAAGAAGTCTCAAGGTATGGTCTATCATCACACAATAGACCAACACCCGACATGCATAACTCAAAGGAATAAAAACACAACACAAGGCAACACATGCCAAGGCAACACATGCCATTGTGACTACACACGTCACAAGAAGAGAACTCACAACAACGGCTACACAAGCCCTCGTGACATCACCCATCATGAGTTGATATGCCTTCCTTATGCTGGGTTCTAACCTTATGGCTACCCCCAACCTTATATCTAGTTCCAACCTTTACCTCCAGGAGCCCTATACACCAAGTCCAACCTTATTCCTCCGGGAACCGTCGTTCCCTCTCCAACAGTCCCTCCAACAGAACCACCGATTTCATAGTACACGAGGGTACCGATCACACATGACAACACATGCCCTGGATAACACATGTTATCCCAGAAATAAACACGTGAACCTTACACAAAGGCCACAGCTCCATAATCACGTCATGGCCACCACGAGGACCACTGCTATACCTTGGTGACTAGTGTCCCATACCACAAATCGTGCAATCTAGGTAAAGCCACACACACATCAAATCTCAACAGGAATCAACCAACGGATCATAACAAAGATATGAAACCATACTCAATCAAGGAATGGATCACAGCCCAACAACAACAACGATGAATAACACAAGTTATCATCACCCATTAGGAAGGTACAAACAACACACATGCTAGCATTTAAACACCGAACGAACATGCTTATCAAATGGGTAAACCAAACGTAGTTCCGAAGAACACACAAGACCAATCACGGTTCAACGAAACACAATGTTGAACACATAGCACGATTCTCGACACCAAAACCTACATGGAATCCTACCATACAGTTCTAGACATACAAAACATCAAGAAGACCAAATAGTTCCACAAAAGAACATCGGGAAGTCAAAAGACCAAATACCGAGTCAAAAAAATCACGGGGAACAAATCCCCCAACATCCATACAGCGTTCCCCGCGGGTGGACCCACGGGTAGTGATATGAACCTAATACAAGATTCAAATAAGATGGAGTATTGTCCCAAGATTACTCTCAATGCAAAGATAGAGATGGATCAAAATACCTTAAACCTCACGAGAAACCTTTTGTCTCGAATCCTCAAAGACTTGGAAGAATCCCATGTAGCTTCAAGTACCTCGATGATGCAATCTTCAATCAACTAGAGTCGGATCTAGTTTCCTTCGATTCAAGAACGAGTCCACGAACCTAAATCTAAGGTTGAAGAAAGTAAGATTGATTCGAGTCCACGAATCAATTTGCTAGTCGAGTCCACGACTAGTCACTAATTGAGTCCACAATTAGCTATAATGTTTCTTACACAAGTGTAAAGAAAAACTTAAGAATTTTATTGAATTAAAGTCTTCCTGAAACTGATATGGATGCACCCTATTTATAGGTATAGGGGCAGCATTATAATTCTAAATACAATGGAAAAAAGAGTCCTAAACCTAATCTAGAAAACAAGTAAATAGAGTTTTATTTAGAAAAGGATTTAAGGAATCCTTTCTAAATACAACTAGTGTTTTCTCTTTAATTCCAAACAATTTAAATTAATGATGACCAAAAATAATAGGGCTGATTTGGGCCTAATTTAATCACCAAAATCAGCACTTAAACAATTATAAAAAAGCCTTGAGTTCTTCATATTTTGCAAATAGGCTTGACTTGGATTTCCACCATCTTTGAACATCACCAATGAAGAGTTGCCTTAATTGTTTGGACTTGGGCCTTGTGATTGGCCCAATTAGTACTCTTAATGGATCTTCATATGTTGGGCCGCATCATCCTCCCCTTCTTGAAAATGATTCGACCTCGAATCTTGTAAGCATTGTCTTCGATCCATGATATCACTTGAAATTGACCACTATAATATTTTCCTCTATCGAATGGACTTATTATTGGTCTTTGTTGTTTCTTCCACCAATGATGTTTTAAGGTCGTAGTTATGGGCCTTGTGATGAGCCCACTATTTACCCTTACTGGATTCCATGTGTACTGGTTCCTATTATTCTCCCATTCTTGAAAAGGATTCGTCCTCGAATCCAAATCTTCAGTGAAAGACAAAGTAGCAAGCTCACTTTCTGTTTTATCACGCTCATGGAACTTTTTCTTGGGATGCTTGACACGAGTCGTTCCAATCATCATCCTACAATCAACAAGTAAGGCAATTAAGCCTAATGACACATCATGAAATTTAAACATTCTGGACGGTAATAATTCATCAAAATGAGACATATTAAATTTAGGCATCTTGTTTGAATTGTCAACAAGCACAAAATCTTTCCTCCTAGAGCTTTAGGGTAAACCAAACACAAAATCCATGGAAATATCAAGTAATGATTTAGATGCATTGTGGTGGTAAGCAGCACAATTATGAACATAAGATTCTACATCTTTTTTCTTCTTTGGCCAATGAAAATATCCATGCAAAACATCATCACTCTTTGGAAAACCATTGCTCAAATCCAAGCAAAAAAACCCAATCCCATTGACTTTGAACGAAAACCCCTTGAGCAAGTAGTATTTCACATAAGAAGTTTTCAAATGTGCCTTATAACTTCCTAGTGGTTCCTTATCTCTATCAAATAAAGTTTTAGTAAAATCAAAATTAAGGAATCTTAGATGTATGGAGGCAAACAAATTTCTAACACATCTAGCAAGTAGCTCATTAATAGAAACACGACAAACAAATCTAGAGAATTTTAATGCATGCTTTTGAAATAAAAATGAGTAAATAGTTACTCCCCTTCTTTTCTCTCGCTTACTATCCTTTTTTGTTACCAAGCGAGGCTGCACTTTGATAGGTATGGCTGGTTCTTTGCACTGTACCACTGATAGCGGTTCCTTTGTTTGGCTACAAACTAAGTTAGAGGACTGGAGTGGTGACTCCAATTCTAAACGTGGAGGTTCCAGTTTGCTCTCTTTGATTTCTTCTTTCTTCAAGGCTGGTTTGAGAGCTTGCTTCAATCTCTGTTGAATTTCTTCTACTTGTTTTGGAAGTAGAGGCTTAAGCACATGTATAAATCTATTATAGGTGACATTGCATGTGTTGTTGAGTGCATTATAATAAAAATGTCTATCATGTTGCCATGACCTTCCAAGTGAAACATGTGCAGTACGCATTGGCACAATATCACATAGAACCTCATCATAATACTTGCCAATACAAAAAGGAATAAAAGCTTGTTTAGTCACTCTCACATCCCCTGAATCAATAAGATTATACTGTTGGGGGTGATTGATAAGAGGTAACTTAAGGTAGTCCACCATGGCTGTACTAGCTAAATTCATACATCGATCCGAATTGATAACGATAATGCATCCCTTTCCATGAATGTTTCCCCTAGTATAGAGTGGCGGTTGCACTTGCTTAGGGTGTTGCTCTAGATTAGTCATTCGAGTGCTTAAACCTTTCATGGCAAAGGCTAGAGCATCTATTTTCTGCTCTAACCTCCTACGTGTGTTTGGAACCTCTTCAGTCATCTGTAGATGAGAAACAAAATCTAAAAACAAGAAGATATGTGAGTATTCATGTTAGTGAAACCAAAAAGTTGGCTCGCTCCCTCACTATTCTCAGCTCGCAGGTAAGAGGTGGATTATATGGCTATGGGGGTGCACTACACACTCTTACAAACACACACTCCACTCGTGTATCACTCAAGGTGGCAGATACTCTCACAAGCCTTTTTCCAAAAAGGAAAATTCTAGTCCGGTACTCATGTTGATATGGATTCAACCTCAAAGTTTAAGAAAACGTACCTTGGAAGACTTCACAAGCCTTTGAGAGTAAGGGTGTATCGCGAGATAGGTAATAAAATTGAGAGCAAGAAGCAAAGAAAAAGGACAATACGAGCAAAGAAACTAAATAAGATTTGAAAGAAAAAGGAAACCAAAGAAGGAAGTATGGCAGAAAGATGTGCAAGACCAATATCAAAAGATAGAGACCAATTAGGAATCTATCAATAACTCCTTCCAACCTTATACTTTTCCCTTTCCTTGTCCCTCTAAAATTCTCCGTCCAGCCAAATTCTTTCCCCAACCTTATTCTTCTTCTTTATTGCTTTTTTTTTCAACTTTCTTGATTTTTTTTGATTTTTTTGATAAATATCCTCCAAATAATTACTGCAAATATCACCAAAAATTTCAGACCTAGTGGTTCCACACAAGCACTTCAAAACAGAATCAAGAATTTCAAGAATCACCCAGAAAAACAGAAACGCTGCCCTTACTTCGAAGATCAATATCTCAATGACCGTAGGGAATTAGCAAGTTTATAATATATCAATAGAACGCCCCAGAAGAGATCTAAAACATATCCAAATTTCAGATAAAACTAACTGGTGGATCTCGAGATATAAATCATTCTTTGAAACTGGTCACAGAATGCGGAAATCTGGACAGGGTGTGATTGCAACGTGATTGCGCGTAAATGCGCTTTGGATATAGGTAAGAGTGAGATGGGGTTGTTTTCTTGACAGAATATATGGTAATATGGTGCTTAGGAGGTGTGAGGTCTCGTTGATATTGGACGGGAAAAAGGGAAAACTCTTTCGGGATTGTTTTTCAAGAAACTAGAGAACATGTATCAAGATTCAAGAACACAATCAAGAATGCAAAGGAAATTTTTTTAGGGTTTTTTATGAATAAGACACGAAAAAAAAAATAGAATGTAATATAAGAATGAGATAAACCTAGGGAACCAAAGAAACCAAATTTCTAACGATAAAGAGATAAACCTAGGCTCTGAATACCAAATTGATATGAACCAAATTCAAGATTCAAATAAGATGGAGTATTGTCCCAAGATTACTCTCAATGCAAAGATAGAGATGGATCAAAATACCTTAAACCTCACGAGAAACCCTTTGTCTCGAATCCTCAAAGACTTGGAAGAATCCCATGTAGCTTCAAGTACCTCGATGATGCAATCTTCAATCAACTAGAGTCGGATCTAGTTTCCTTCGATTCAAGAACGAGTCCACGAACCTAAATCTAAGGTTGAAGAAAGTAAGATTGATTCGAGTCCACGAATCAATTTGCTAGTCGAGTCCACGACTAGTCACTAATTGAGTCCACAATTAGCTATAAGGTTTCTTACACAAGTGTAAAGAAAAAACTTATGAATTTTATTGAATTAAAGTCTTCCTGAAACTGATATGGATGCACCCTATTTATAGGTATAGGGGCAGCATTATAATTCTAAATACAATGGAAAAAAGAGTCCTAAACCTAATCTAGAAAACAAGTAAATAGAGTTTTATTTAGAAAAGGATTTAAGGAATCCTTTCTAAATACAACTAGTGTTTTCTCTTTAATTCCAAACAATTTAAATTAATGATGACCAAAAATAATAGGGCTGATTTGGGCCTAATTTAATCACCAAAATCAGCACTTAAACAATTATAAAAAAGCCTTGAGTTCTTCATATTTTGCAAATAGGCTTGACTTGGATTTCCACCATCTTTGAACATCACCAATGAAGAGTTGCCTTAATTGTTTGGACTTGGGCCTTGTGATTGGCCCAATTAGTACTCTTAATGGATCTTCATATGTTGGGCCGCATCATCCTCCCCTTCTTGAAAATGATTCGACCTCTAATCTTGTAAGCATTGTCTTCGATCCATGATATCACTTGAAATTGACCACTATAATATTTTCCTCTATCGAATGGACTTATTATTGGTCTTTGTTGTTTCTTCCACCAATGATGTTTTAAGGTCGTAGTTATGGGCCTTGTGATGAGCCCACTATTTACCCTTACTGGATTCCATGTGTACTGGTTCCTATTACCCAGACCCTTAGTTGTTTCCAAGAAAAAGCCAGAAGGAGTCGTCTCGACTGAGGGACTCGGCGAGAAAAAGAGAAAGGAAACAAGGGCCCAGACCCTTAGTCGTTTCGAAGAAAAAGCAAGAAGGAGTCGCCTCGACTGAGGGACTCAGTGAGAAAGAGAAAGGAAACAAGGGCCCAGACCCTTAGTTGTTTCCAAGAAAAAGCCAGAAGGAGTCGCCTCGACTGAGGGACTCGGCAAGAAGGAGAAAGGAAACAAGGGCCCAGACCCTTAGTCGTTTCCAAGAAAACGCCAGAAGGAGTCGCCTCGACTGAGGGACTCGGCGAGAAAGAGAATGGAAACAAGGGCCCAGACCCTTAGTCGTTTCCAAGAAAAAGCCAGAAGGAGTCGCCTCGACTGAGGGACTCAGCGAGGAAAAGCAATCGAAAGACATAAAACGAGTAGAGCATAAAGAAAAACATGAAGAAAAGCAAAGGAAAAAAGCTTCATTTAAATAAGGCCCGAAGGGAAGTCCAGCCCTTACAAAAGGGGAGAAATTACTAAAAAGCCCTAGACTACGGGGGATGGGGTGTCGACGTTGACTTCCTCCACTTGTTCTTCCGCCGATGTTCCAGCAGGAGGATCAGGTGAAGGGTCTTCCATAGGAGGAGGCTGTTCTGTCGAAGTCACTGGGCTCGCCACAGAAAGAGCCGCCGGGTCAGCAGTCACCGCAAATGTCTCAGTGGCTGGCAAAGGATCGAGCACCGGCTTAAGGCCCCAGCTCTCCGGAGTGAAGGACGGGTCGCGGGCCAAAAGGAGGGCATGGATCTCCATCTGGGCTTCGCAATAACCCAAGCAATAATCACGCTCGCCCAGATCCAGCAGATAGTCGTCCCCTTCTGGAGTCGCTAGCCACTCCGTCGCCAACACCTCTCGACGACCCTCGACCGCTGACTTCACGTCCGCCTCAAAGGCAGCCGAGTTCTTGTACTCAGCGACGGCGGTGGCAATCGAGGCAGCGGCGGCGATGGCCTTGTCTCGCTCTGTCTCCCATTGGCGAGTTACCCTCAGCAGCTCGGCGGTATGAACCTCCTTCGCCTTGGCATAAACCGCCTACTCTTCCAGGCGACCCTCCTCTAATTGGCGTAGGCGAGTGGCGATGGAGTGCATGGTGGTCTTAAGCGCCCGTATCCGCCTCCTCAGCTCCAGTTGGAAAGTGAGGTTCTAAGAAAAAGGGAAAAGAAGCAGCATCAGAAGAGAATCTAGAGGAAATAGAAAAATAAAGGAGGTCAGCAAAGGAACTTACTCGGTAGGATTGGCGCAGAGAAGCTTCCAGGATGTACTCATCCTGCATCTTGTTCGCCGCCTCCAAATCCTTGGGAAGGAAGACGTGTTCGGCCCAATTCTGGACCGAATAATTGCCCACCCAGATCTGGGCATCCTCTTCGTGCTCCAAGCCCAGCCGAATCTTTTTGGGAGGAGGCGCGTCCGACTGCTCTAGTTGGGGCTTGGAACTGGGACTCTCCGTAGGTACTGGAGGCGGGAGACGAGAGGGCGAAGTGACGGGAGACGGCGTCAGATCCACCACAGTTCGTGGAGGAGTTGGAGTCGCCTGGGGTGCCGGCGAAGGAAGGGAGGAAGGGGCTGCTTGAGCACTAGACGACCGCTGCGTCAGTCGGCGCCTCATCTTTTCAGCGCGGTCGGCCATTGCCGGCGTTGGAGCCTCGGCTTCGTCCGAGTTGGTGGAGTCGGAGTCGTAAGGACCTACAGGGGAAAGTTAAAGTGTCAGCAGTCGGACCGGGCGAGAAAGTTAAGAAGCAAGAAGGTCACGAAAGGCTACCTGAGGTGGCCGCGCCGGCTGGAAACAGGCCCCGTTTCGCCATAGCCCGAACTCGAGACCAGTACTTGACAGAGTAAGGTCCAAAGCTCTTCAGGAACTCGGCACCCTGGATCGCGTCCTGGGTGAAGGCAGCGCGCCGGGAGCAGGGTTTGAAGAGGGCAGTCGGCCATAAGGTAGGGAAAGTGAAGGTGGAGAAAGAAGGGCGAACGAAGAAGAAATAGGGCTTCCAGTCCTTTATGGAATCTGGAAGACCCTCAAACAACTGACACCCAGGTCGGGCAGCAACTTGGATGAAGCCCGGGGAGTGGGAACCGACCTTGTTCACTGTGAACAGGCACCTAAAAAGATCTAGGTCGGGCTCGCAGAGCCACCAATGGCAGAGATTGATGAAGCAGGTAAGAAGGCGGTGCGAGTTAGGTACGAGCTGACCCGGAACCAGATTATAATGGCAGTAAAAAAGGGAAAGAAAAGGATGGGGTGGCACTCGGAAGCCAAAAGCCACCAAGTGCAGATGAATACCGACGCAGTCTTCCGGCGGGTCAAAGATTGGACGACTGTCCGGTGGAAGTACAGTGGCCGAAGGGCCATCTCCAGGTCCGCCTCAGTAACTAGCGACGGAGATCCTGCCGCCCGGGGCATGGAATCGAATTTACCCCTCGGTCGTTGGGTGCCTTGAGGAAGAGCCGCCATCGTCGTAAGAGGGGCTGGGTTCAGAGGAGTAACCGTCCCCGGAGATGAAGGGGCCGGTTGAGGTGAAGGCGTCGATGGAAGACCGGATGGGGCTTCCATACGGCGAGGAGGAGAAGAAGAAGAAGAAGAAGACGAGGACGAAGACGTGGAGGCCGGAGACTCTGCCGAACGGCGAGAAAAAGAAGAAGGAGAGGAAGACATGGTACCAACCTGAAGGGTGTCCGGTGAGAAGAGTCGCCGGAGATGAATCAAGCTTGAATTTAGGGAGTTTTTACAGAAATTGAGAAATGAAGTGAGGAAAAGAAGGGAAGACGGGGTATTTGAATGGGGAGAATTCCAAGAGGTGGCCACGTGTCATGCATTCATTGGAGAATAGTAAAGGTTGACGGGAGATGAAGCGACGTTCGCAATAAATGACCTCGAGAAACAGAGTGACGGTTGAGTCCTAGGGTTGGCCTAAGACAGTGCGTCTGGCCCTAAACCTATGGCAAGCAAGGACGACCCGGCTCACTAACGTGAGGCCCATTGTAGGCCATGGCCTCTGGGCTGCCCAGGTACGGGTCGAAGGTGCTTAAAGTCGGATCACTAAACCAGGCCCACCAGGAGGCGTTAAGTGGTCCCGGATAAACCAGGCCAAGCCCAGTAGTCGAATCAAGAGTCGACGTTGATATTACATCAAACAAAGTGGAAGGCAAAGAGAACAATAGTTTATTAATCATAAAGGATAAAGGATTGCATCTCGGCCAAGGTTACATAAAACAGTCACGGATCGTTCTTCTCCACCCGGTGAGCTGGAGGGGGGCCTTCCAAGAAAAGCTGAGGGCGAAAGGGTGGAGGAGTCGGCTCCGACTCCGGCACCTCATCCAAGTAAACGGCAGGCTTCCCATCATCAATCATCTAGAGGGGCCTCTCAAGGGCGCTGGGAGACATAGCCACCCCGAAGAGAGAAGGAACCTCCCACACTTCTTCCTCGTTTGGTGCTGACTCCTCTACTACCAGCTCCGCTGGGCGTTCATCCGAGTCCACGAGGATCAAGTCAAGCATGTTCGGCAGCACCACAATGGGATCTGAGGAAGAATCCCCCGACAAGCGGCCACCATTGGTGTAACACCCCGTGTTACGGCCCATAAACCATTTAATTATTTACCCGGAAAGAGGGATTAAATCTCATTAATTAATTAAGAAAGGTCCACCATGGTCCATGGACCCTTATCCCTAAAACCAATCCCCTACTCCTATAAGAAATAGAATTAGAAAATCCATACCACTTAGACCCTAATTAGGAATCTTAAATATATAAATAGGGGGCCTAGGAGGCACTTAGAACCCACACCACAATAATCTCTCACCAGACAAGAAGTTCCAAGAATTCCCTTAGGAGAAATCAAGAAAGAAGGAATCTTAAAGAAAGACCCTTCATAGCCAAGGAAATTAATTAAGGCTAAGAGGTAACCCATGTCTTAACAAAACCTATTTTCTTTGCTATAATCTTCTTCTTTGGCTTCTTCTCTATACGCGTGTCTTAATAAATCGTTTATGATATTGATGATATGATCTTGATGATTGATGAGATGAATTTATGTGTGATCTTGATGATCTTGATGATGATAAGAGGTTCTTGATGATTATGTGATGTTCTTGATAAATCTTGATGTTTCTTGATGTTAAAAGATGAACTATGATCTTGATGATTTAAATATGGTTAGAGCCCTAGGATGAATCGTGAAATACATATGGTGATATTCTTGATATGTTTGGGTGGGAATTCGCATGTTCGGGTGTTGATTATACTTAGAAGTCATAATAGGATATGTGCTATATGATTCTTGCTTTTGATCCGTTAATTGTCTACGTGGTGTCATCAATTGCGTTTAAAAGTGTCTAACATGGTTTCGGGTTCCACAAAGGATCCCAGGGCGGTTATTTTGATAAAGAGTCAGTGGGGGGTAGGGGAACCCGCCACCTACCCGCTGCCCAAAAAAAACGCCGCCGGCAGCGGGCAGTCGGCAGGCAGGCGACTGCCCGCCGGGCACCCGCTGCCCGGAGGCTTGTTGCCGGTGGGCAGCCGGCGGGTGGTCCTCCCCCAACCGGCTACCCGCTGGAATTTGCCCAACTTGGGTCTTCAGCTTCCCCGTTTGATGATTCCCCGACCCTCGTGGTGTCCCAACGGACTCCGTTTATCGTGCATAAAGTCTAGTTTGATGTTTCGGGTACCATTCGTAGGATAAATGAGTCTTATATATATCGCATGCTAGTTGAATTGGTATCCCGTTGGCCTAGGTGAAGGAAGTTTGAACCCCTTAGGATTATTCCTAGTATGTGGATGACCACGCCTAGGTTTCATTATACGTTTTCTCCCCTTTCCCAATGTGTTAATATGGGTTGCATGTGCTTGCTATGTGTTATGTGTGCATGATACCCCAATTTGGTTGCGATCAAATTGGTTATTCCTGAGCTGCGGTTCAGAAGCTGGCTGCGGTCAGAATTACACTCTCGAGCTGCGGTCCACCGTTTGGTTGCGATCAAACGTTTTACATGAGCTGCGGTTCATATTCCTGGCTGCGGTCAGATGATCACTCTTGGGCTGCCGTCCACTGTTTGGTTGCGATCAAACATTATGATGAGCTGCGGTTCATCGGTCGGTTGCGATCGACCTCTTCGTGTTGCGATACGAGGCAGGGTGCTGCGGGGCCGTGTCAGAGCTATATGCGCTGACCCTCATGTATGGGCATGCGATTGGTCCTGTGGCGCCATCAAAGTGTGCTTGTGTGATGAGATGAATGATAATATAAATGAGATGAAGTGAATCTGTAACACCCCGTGTTACGGCCTTCAATCCCGGATTAATTATTAAATTAATCCCGTTAATAATAATTAAATATGATTTAATTCGGTTAGGTTTCCTTTAATTAATTAATAAAGGTCCACCATGAACCATGGACCCTTGCCTAAATTAGAGTCCTAAGCCTATTAGGAATAAAGAAAGTAAACACTTTACTATTCAGATTCTAATTAGGAATCCTAGACCTAGTTATCTATTATGAATAAAGGAAGTAGGCCTTTTACTACTCAGACTACGATTAGGATTCCCTTTAATTAATTAATATGGTCCACTATGGACCATGGACCCTTATCCCTAAACCCAATCCTTAGTTCCAAAAGGAATAGAATTAGCAAGCCTATAATATTAGTTCCTAATTAGGACTCCTAAATATATAAATAAGGGACTTAGGAGACACCTAGAACTGCCCACACGCCTAGACGCCCCATCACCCCAGGAGAGCTCCAAGAATTCCCTTAGAAGAAATCAAGAAAGCAAGAAAGCTTAAAGAAAGATCCTTCATAGCCAAGGAATTAATTAAGGCTAATAGGTAACCCATGTCTCAACAAAACCTATTTTCATAGCTATGATTCCCCCTTAGGGTTTCCCCCATATTATTGTGTATTGGCGAGATATGATGATTATTATTGATGTTTGATGTGATGGTCCCATGAGGGATCTTGATGATCTTGATATTGGGAGATTCTTGATGATTATGGAATTCTTGACAATTATATAGAGTTCTTGATGATTATGTGTTGTTCTTAATAATTGTGTGATGCTCTTGATGTTTATGTGTTATTCTTACCGAATCTTGCAATTAGAAGACGAACCGTATACTTGTTGATATAAAAGTGATTAGAACCCTAGGTTGTATCGTATGATCTTATTCTTGGATTATCGGGTGGGGAAATCGCATGTTTGGGTGTTGATTATATTTAGAAAAGCATGATAGGTTATGTGCCGTCCGTTTCTTGTATTTGATTCGTTAATTGTCTACGTGTTGTCGTTAATTGCGTTGTGAAGTGTCTAAGCATGGTTTCGGGTTCCACAACGGTTCCCGGGACGAAAACTTGATGAAAGAGTCAGTGGGGGGTAGGTGGGGGGTAGGGGACCCGCCACCTACCCACGGCCGAGAACACTGTTCCGGCAGCGGGCAGCAGGCGGGCGGGCAGCTGCCCGCCGGCGACCCGCTGCCCGTAACAGTGACTCCGGCGGGCAGCCGGCGGGTGACCCACCACCCACCGGCTACCCGCTAGAATCTTTCCCCCTCGGGACCCCGGCTTCCCTGTTTGATGTTTCCCCGATCCCCGTGGTGTCCCAACGGACCCCGTTTGTCGTGCCCATGTCTAGTTTGATATTTCGGGTACCGTTCGTAGGTTTATGAGTCTATTATATTGCATGCTAGTCGAATCGGTATCCCGTTGACCTAGGTGGAAGAAGTATGAACCCCTTAGGACTATTCTTAGTACGTGATGGATCACGCATAAGGTTGTTATACGCTTTGTTCCCCTTCCCAATGTGTAATGTGGGTTGCATGTGCTTGCTACGTGTTATGTGTGCGTGTTATCCCAATTCGGTTGCGATCGGATTGGTTATCCTGAGCTGCGGTTCAGAAGCCGGCTACAGTCAGATGGGAATTCCTGGCTGCAGTCGGATGACGGTATCCTGGGCTGCGGTCCAGAAGCTGGTTGTAGTCAGATGGGAATTCCTGGCTGCAATCAGGTGACATCTTTCCTGAGCTGCGGTTCAGAGGCTGGCTGTAGTCAGATGGGAATTCCTGGCTACAATCAGGTAACACACACTCTTGGGCTGCGGTCCACTGTTTGGTTGCGATCAAACATTATGATGAGCTGCGGTTCATCGGTCGGTTGCGATCGACCCCTCCGTGTTGCGATACGGGGCAGAGTGCTGCGGGGCCGTGTCAGAGCTATATGCGCTGACCCTCATGTATGGGCATGCGATTGGTCCTGTGGCGCCAACAAAGTGTGCTATGTGTTGTGATACGGATAAGCTGTGATTATGAGTATCTTGGAGAAATGTGACTGTGGGATTTGTGTTGGGGATGGATTATGATGGGTGGTGATCATTGTTTATGCTTTGCCTTATCTACCTTATCTGTTGTGAACTGCATATGCTCGTTATAACTGTTGCTTGTGTCTGGCCTTATCTGTCGAGTCATTCCCGGTTTTAAAGCTAGAGTTCGTAGGATATATCTTCATGCTCAAAATGGTTTTCGTATATCTATATATATCTCTATATGTATTGTATTTCAACGCGTTGCAGTGGGTTACCAGCATCTCTCGCTGAACAGATATATTTGGCTTTCAGGCACTGAAGATTAAGTCACTGGAGTGCGCTAGAACTTAGAAGTAGATAGTTTCCCTTTTGGCCTGCGTGCCACGTTTACGTATTTACGCTTTGAGGATATTAGTTAGTTAGCCTGTGCACTTGGGTTCTCTAGCCCAGGTGTGGCATAGCACCCCGAACGCTTGTAATTATATCTTGGGATTTAATAAGATTCTACCTTTATTATAAGTTTTAAATGTCTTGAAAATCTGGGGTGTTACAGTTGGTATCAGAGCCTAAGTTTGACCCTAGGATAAGACTCTTAAGACCGGACTTTAGGACACTAGGCTTGAACTCTAGGTACTTAGGAACATAGGATCCAGGAATCTTAGGACGCGCAGTGAGATTGTGAAACCTACACATAACCTCCCCTCACTTCATCCCTCTCTAAATTAAAGGAACCTCCCCCTACGCTTACCACACCAGGTAAGGGTGCGAATAGATAAGTTTACTTCCACAACTGGGTAACGTACACTTACCCGATAAATCGCCTCGTCCTAACTCCCGTCAAAAGACTTGACAAGGACCCTGACCAAAGCAAAGGAAGATTTGGATGACTACTAAGAAGAGGCGTTACAGTCAGGACTGCTAAAAGGGACGGACTGCAATACGCACCAACCCAGGGTAACCACGATAACCCCCGAGCCAGACAAATGACATGCACCTTCCGACAAGTTGCCTTATCTCGGCGAACCCGGGTTACGGCTACAACAAACAGGAAGGAGAACTAGGACACCTATTAAAGTAGCTAAGGAACGACACCATTAGTCGAATCCTTGGGTGCAAAGTAAACCTTGCAACCCCACCACCCCAATTTAAAATATCATCCACCCTGAAACCCCAGCATCTTGATACCCCTATTTGTTGAAAACACCCACCCCGAATCCTTAATTACCTTAAGAGAAAATTCGCAACCGTCATGACCTTGCTCACCCTTTGTTGCGCTTAACCCAGACCCTCGGAGACCCTAAATTGTTATTGCCCTTACTCTAAGTTCATATCCCCACTCCGTTTGGAAACCCTGTTAGAAACGTAGAGCAGCATAAGGCCCTTACCCTGCCCAGGGGCGTGAAGAACCGACATTCATTGATTCAATATTAAAATAAGTTGTTAGATAGGAATCGGCGAAGTAGGTGGAGGTTACGAATACGTATCACCCCACCCTTGCACGAAAACCGTGAAGGCTTTTCGAGAAACCATAGCCTGTACGTACGCCACCGAAGAACGCCATGCGTTGACAAGAGCGGGCAAACAAATACGTTCAATGTGTCAGGGGCCCTCGCTACAGAAAACATCGTCAAATAGGTGCAACGGGCCGAACCTCGAGGAGGACATAAATCCTTGCTAAGAATTTCATCCACCAGGGAAGGGATGAAACCCAATAGAACAAGAAAGACTAACCCGAAACCCCCCTTACCCTTAAGAACCCTCGGCAAGGATTAGGAAGTCAAGACCTAGGGGTTTGACCCACTAAACCGACTGGGTCCAGACTTCTGGACATCCGAGGGGAACGTGCACGGAAACCATCACGAGAATTCCCCTGGAAGCCATAGAAACGAAGGGGACTTCGACACGGGAAGAGAAGATCAAACGAAAATCTTAGAATCAAACAAAGCCAAGGAAAAGGGACCACCAGTTCGACTGCGCGCCAAAACCAAGCCCCAAACAGGCATAATCACTCAAAGCCAAGAGTCCTTAGCCCATTTCCCTCCCCTTGCCAATCAAGTACCATTTTGTTAAAGAATCCGTCCTATCACTCCAAACCTCGCTCTCGATCCCTCATTACAGACGAACCCGTACAAGGTGGCAACCTTCCTTCCTGTATTACGACCTTGAGACATCGACCCTATCCGCCCCTCGACTTTGAAACCTAGCCCTTGCACTCCTTACACCCCTTTAAACCCAGACCAAGAAAACATAGATATATATATATATATATATATATATATATATATATATATATATATATATATATATATATATATATGTATGTATATCTACCTCTAGAACCCGTGCTTAAGGATCAATGAACATTGTACGATTGGTCATCCTATGTATCCAAGTCCCTTTTATTGTGCACATGGGCATGGGACTTGTCAGGACATGAATCTGTGCATTTTTGGGGTCTTTCCAGAAGGAATTGACTATTCCTAGTCACTTTCCCGCGGGTCCCCAACGGGTCCTTGACGGGACCTTGGCGGGTCCTTGGCAGGAGCTTGGCAGGCGGACGACCGCCCACCTCGCGCCCACTGGTACAATGTGCTGATTTCTTAACCCCTCATTTTATTGATTTGTGGCGCACTTGTGTGCCTCGATTGAGGAATGTGAGTCTTGGGTAAGGAACCATGGACCACCTAAACATAGTGTCCTACGTAAAAGACCTTGACGCACGAGACACCATCGGGAAATCACAATCAATTACACTGCACGAGTAATTGAAATCGGATCCTACGATACAACCGACTAGGGATGTTTGGCGTAAAGGATTGCGCAAACCAAGGAGGCGAGTTGGGAACTCGTACTAAGAACCCACGAAAACCTTAAAAGTCAAAATGCTAAGGAGGGACCGGGACTCCTCCAAACCCTGGACATCGTTCGAGCAAATCAGAGGACTCCTTACAAGTTGTATGGAATCAAGAACTACGTATCCCATGGTGCTAAGCAAAAGGGTGAAGAACACATTTCTCACCAAGACTTCAAAGGTCATTAAGGACCTAGAAGGAGATAAGGTGACTCGTAAATTCGCCGAGTCATCCCACAACGAGATTTGGTAACCGACTGCGCTTTAAAAGAAAAAGGGCACGCAAGGACACCTTCATCATTAAGAATAACACAAACAGGGCACAACAATGCTGAATCTCGGGTAAGACATGAAGTCTTACTAAGAATTTCATCCACTAAAGAGGAGATGAAATTCAATAAAAAGAGAAATTCAACCCAAAATCCATCGACTCCCAAGAGACTTTGGGAAGAAATTGGGAAATGCACCCTAAGAGATTGGCTTGGTTGACCCAACTCGGTCAAGACCTTGGGCGCATTAAAGAAGTAAGTGTTGAATCACCACGGGAAATTCCCTCAAGAAAGAAGAGAAGGATGAAACCTTAACCTGGGAAGCAAGGTCTAACAAGGATCTTAAAGTCAAGCAAGCACCAACACCAAGGAAGGAGGATCATCAGCTCGTCGGCGCATCGTGATCAAAGCATCTAACCAGATTATTCACTTGGGATCGAGAAACCTTAACCCATCCTAGCCGAATTCCTTTCCCTCCCTTGGAAAATCGGCCCCTTCCTTATTTCAAAACCCTTTCTACCCTTCAGACCCCATTCTCAATCCCATGTTTTAACGATTCCATATAAGTGGCAACCTCACAACCTAAGTTGCAATCTCGAAAACTTGATCCTAATTCCTGAATTCACCGTGTCCTCAAGTTTGAAACCCACTCTCTTAAACCTGTAAAACCTAATCGCTCCCAAAAACCCAACACACATAGGCGTGCAAGTATACAATTTCCCCGTGGAATACCTTCTCTATAGGACCACGGTTCTTCCCTTGACTCGTTAACCCTGCAATGATTTCCAAGCTTCGGGGACGAAGCTTCTCGTAAGGGGGGGAGAGTGTAACACCCCGTGTTACGGCCTTCAATCCCGGATTAATTATTAAATTAATCCCGTTAATAATAATTAAATATGATTTAATTCGGTTAGGTTTCCTTTAATTAATTAATAAAGGTCCACCATGAACCATGGACCCTTGCCTAAATTAGAGTCCTAAGCCTATTAGGAATAAAGAAAGTAAACCCTTTACTATTCAGATTCTAATTAGGAATCCTAGACCTAGTTATCTATTATGAATAAAGGAAGTAGGCCTTTTACTATTCAGACTACGATTAGGATTCCCTTTAATTAATTAATATGGTCCACTATGGACCATGGACCCTTATCCCTAAACCCAATCCTTAGTTCCAAAAGGAATAGAATTAGCAAGCCTATAATATTAGTTCCTAATTAGGACTCCTAAATATATAAATAAGGGACTTAGGAGACACCTAGAACTGCCCACACGCCTAGACGCCCCATCACCCCAGGAGAGCTCCAAGAATTCCCTTAGAAGAAATCAAGAAAGCAAGAAAGCTTAAAGAAAGATCCTTCATAGCCAAGGAATTAATTAAGGCTAATAGGTAACCCATGTCTCAACAAAACCTATTTTCATAGCTATGATTCCCCCTTAGGGTTTCCCCCATATTATTGTGTATTGGCGAGATATGATGATTATTATTGATGTTTGATGTGATGGTCCCATGAGGGATCTTGATGATCTTGATATTGGGAGATTCTTGATGATTATGGAATTCTTGACGATTATATAGAGTTCTTGATGATTATGTGTTGTTCTTAATAATTGTGTGATGCTCTTGATGTTTATGTGTTATTCTTACCGAATCTTGCAATTAGAAGACGAACCGTATACTTGTTGATATAAAAGTGATTAGAACCCTAGGTTGTATCGTATGATCTTATTCTTGGATTATCGGGTGGGGAAATCGCATGTTTGGGTGTTGATTATATTTAGAAAAGCATGATAGGTTATGTGCCGTCCGTTTCTTGTATTTGATTCGTTAATTGTCTACGTGTTGTCGTTAATTGCGTTGTGAAGTGTCTAAGCATGGTTTCGGGTTCCACAACGGTTCCCGGGACGAAAACTTGATGAAAGAGTCAGTGGGGGGTAGGGGACCCGCCACCTACCCACGGCCGGGAACACTGTTCCGGCAGCGGGCAGCAGGCGGGCGGGCAGCTGCCCGCCGGCGACCCGCTGCCCGTAACAGTGACTCCGGCGGGCAGCCGGCGGGTGACCCACCACCCACCGGCTACCCGCTGGAATCTTTCCCCCTCGGGACCCCGGCTTCCCTGTTTGATGTTTCCCCGATCCCCGTGGTGTCCCAACGGACCCCGTTTGTCGTGCCCATGTCTAGTTTGATATTTCGGGTACCGTTCGTAGGTTTATGAGTCTATTATATTGCATGCTAGTCGAATCGGTATCCCGTTGACCTAGGTGGAAGAAGTATGAACCCCTTAGGACTATTCTTAGTACGTGATGGATCACGCATAAGGTTGTTATACGCTTTGTTCCCCTTCCCAATGTGTAATGTGGGTTGCATGTGCTTGCTACGTGTTATGTGTGCGTGTTATCCCAATTCGGTTGCGATCGGATTGGTTATCCTGAGCTGCGGTTCAGAAGCCGGCTACAGTCAGATGGGAATTCCTGGCTGCAGTCGGATGACGGTATCCTGGGCTGCGGTCCAGAAGCTGGTTGTAGTCAGATGGGAATTCCTGGCTGCAATCAGGTGACATCTTTCCTGAGCTGCGGTTCAGAGGCTGGCTGTAGTCAGATGGGAATTCCTGGCTACAGTCAGGTAACACACACTCTTGGGCTGCGGTCCACTGTTTGGTTGCGATCAAACATTATGATGAGCTGCGGTTCATCGGTCGGTTGCGATCGACCCCTCCGTGTTGCGATACGGGGCAGGGTGCTGCGGGGCCGTGTCAGAGCTATATGCGCTGACCCTCATGTATGGGCATGCGATTGGTCCTGTGGCGCCAACAAAGTGTGCTATGTGTTGTGATACGGATAAGCTGTGATTATGAGTATCTTGGAGAAATGTGACTGTGGGATTTGTGTTGGGGATGGATTATGATGGGTGGTGATCATTGTTTATGCTTTGCCTTATCTACCTTATCTGTTGTGAACTGCATATGCGCGTTATAACTGTTGCTTGTGTCTGGCCTTATCTGTCGAGTCATTCCCGGTTTTAAAGCTAGAGTTCGTAGGATATATCTTCATGCTCAAAATGGTTTTCGTATATCTATATATATCTCTATATGTATTGTATTTCAACGCGTTGCAGTGGGTTACCAGCATCTCTCGCTGAACAGATATATTTGGCTTTCAGGCACTGAAGATTAAGTCACTGGAGTGCGCTAGAACTTAGAAGTAGATAGTTTCCCTTTTGGCCTGCGTGCCACGTTTACGTATTTACGCTTTGAGGATATTAGTTAGTTAGCCTGTGCACTTGGGTTCTCTAGCCCAGGTGTGGCATAGCACCCCGAACGCTTGTAATTATATCTTGGGATTTAATAAGATTCTACCTTTATTATAAGTTTTAAATGTCTTGAAAATCTGGGGTGTTACAGAATCCGTGACCATAGGATACATGCTAGTATCTTTACATGCTTGGTTCCAACTGTTGAATGTGCTTATCCCATTGGATATATGCTAGTATCTTTACATGCTTGGTTATAACTGTTGAATATGTTTATCCCTATTTGTCGAGTCTATTCCGTTTTTGAAACTAGAGTTTCCTAGGATATATCTTCCTGCTTCAAAATGGCTTTCTTATATCTATATATACACACACACACACACACACACACACACACACATATATATATATATATATATATATATATATATATATATATATATATATATATATATATATATATATATATATATATATATATATATATATATATATATATATATATATACTTATACGGTATTTCAACGCGTTAGAGTGGGTTACCTACATTATTCGCTGAACAGATATATTTGGCTTTCAGGCACTGACGATTAGCTCCAGAGCGCGCTAGAGGACCCAAGGCATAGATAGGTAGTTCTTGTTCGGCCTGCGTGCCATGATGATGTAATGATTATTGTTTAAGGATGATTAGATAGTTTAGCCTGTGCATCTGAGTTCTCCAGCTCAGATGTGGCATAACACCCCGTGTTCTTATGTTTAGTACTGCTCTGCTTGGGATTTAATGAGAATTTACCTTTATTATATAAGTTTTAAAAGTCTTGAAAATCTGGGGTGTTACAGTGATAATACAAAGGGGAGCGACCCATGGGTAATTCAAAAGGTGATGGAAGGTGAGGAGATTAAAGTGATATTTATAGGATCCCCGAGACAAAGGAGGAATCTAAACGACCCTGGTGAATCAGGCGAGATGGCGAAGAATTTGGGCGTTATTCGGACAATTAAACCAGAGATTTGCTGATAAAAGGGAGGAGATACTACTACTTTCCCATACCCGAGTTAGAGGCTCGAGTATGAGAAAGTGAGGGACTAGATGATTGGGTGTGGACCCCGGCCCAAGAAGGCGGGCCCAAGAGAAGAGGCCCAGGATGGGAGAGAGTCCAGAATGGGTAAGTAGCGGCCCAGCAGGCGAGAATATGGGTCTGAAGTAAGGCCCAGCAGAGGCCTAGGCCGAGACCATGAGTCGGTCCAGGCCCAGGGTGAAGAGAAGACTCGGCAAGGAGCCGTTGAGTGGCATTTATCGCGGCATTTAAAGGGCTCGACCAAGCGAACCGTTATGGAACCCAAAAGAGTCGTTGGCCGGCCCGATAACGGCACCCAACGACCCTAAAATGTAATTAGCTTTAAAAGCAGCCTTCAATGTACTTCAACTCGGTTGAAGGATTGCCTACTATATAAAGGCCCCTCTGCCATTGTGAAAAGGGCGAGTCCATGCCCAGGCTATAAGAAAGACACCATACTGCTATTTTTTCCTCGAAAGAAAGTTCTTTTATTGAAAGGTGAATCCACCGACTAAGGTTGTGTTGGACCTCCCTGGGCCCAAAAACCCTAAAACCCACAATTGCATTTTAATTTTTCACAATAATATTACACAATATAATACATCAAATCACAATTATGTCATAAATCTTTCACAATTTTAAACAATGGAACGGAAATATTTCAATAATAATATTCTACATCATCAATTAAAAATGAAATGAAAATTGGGTAAAATCATCCGTGCATTTGATATTCTAATTGGCTAATTGACTAATTGACTGAAAATAAAAAAGAATAATTGGCTAAAAATGAATATGATATTACTAAGTGACTGAAAATATAAAATGAAATGAATATTAATATATAGTTGTCTGTAAATAAAAAATGATCCATAATTGACTAATATGAAAAAATAAATAGTTAAATCATTGCATTTTAATTAAAAATAGAACGGAAACTAAAATTGGACTGAAATATTTCAATAATAATATTCTACATCATAAATAGTAAAAATATATTTTAAACAATATTAAGGGTAAATTAAAAATGAAACGAAAATATTTCAATAATAATATTATACATCATCAATTTAAAATGAAACGGAAATTAGGTAAAAATATCATTAATATGATATTCTAATCGACTAAAATAAAAAAAGAATAATTGGCTAAAAATGAATCTGATATTACTAATTGACTTAAAATATAAAAGAATCGCTAATTGACTAATACTCTACCATTATATATTTTCACCCGAGTCATACATCCTGATGGACAAAATTGTGTTGCTACTACCAATGTTGTCTACATAGAGGTTTCAATAATGTGTAGATACAATCGTTGATATTATGTTTTTTTTTTAAATGACAAAATTGTTATATATCTAGACAATATATATATATATATATATATATATATATATATATATATATATATATATATATATATATGATGGTTTTTGGGTTTTCAGGCCCAAGGAGGTCCAACACAACCATTAGCTAGAGGATACACCTTTCAATAAAATGCGTATTTGAGTGAAATAAAGTACTTTGCTTTAGAATTGGTCTTACTTCCCCTCTGGGTACTCTTTTTTCTGTGTCTCTTACAAGAGCGGAGGAGCCTTTATATAGCAGGCTCCCCCCTTATCGACTTGAAGGCCCTTAATGGCAGACTTCAAAGCTAGTTAAAGCATCGAGCCGTTGGACGTTATCACTAGGTCGGCCAACGGCTCTCTCGAGCCTGTAACAGCCTGACCGAGTCCTGCTTTTAATGCCCTAACGGTTCCTTTTTAAACGAGTCTCTTCAATGCTCTCAACGGCTCCTCGAACCGAGTCTTTCCTTGGGCTTGGGCCCTGGTCGACTCCTTGTCCCGGCCCAAGCTCCCACTGGGGCTCCTCTTAACAGTTCTGAGCAGCTAGATTCCCATGCTTGGGCCTGGGCCGACTCCTGGACTCGGCCCAAGCGCTTTCCGGGCTTCTTTTGATGTTAGCCCATCTTTTCTATCTCGGACCCTCTTTTTTGGGCCAATATATCTTGGGTCGGGGTCCCTACCCCATCAACTAGTCCCTCACTTTTCCATACCCGGTCCGCTAACCTGATTTTGGAAAAGTAGTAACCGCTCGTCTCCTTCAATTACCGTATCTACGCCTTGAATGGCCCTTGTAACGCCCGGATTATTTGCCATTCGCTCCGGATTTCATGGGATCGTTTGGATTCTTCTGGCTTGACTTAGCACCTATAAATGGCTTCCTCCCTTTCCATTCCATCCATTGGTTCATCATGGGTCGTTCACCTCTGAAGGGGAAACGGATTGACTTTGGGTCTCCTTGGCGCCTGCTGCCTTCAAAGCGGACTCGGCCTGAAAGAGAACACAAGAAGAAGACCCCGCGTCCGGCTTCTCGGAGGTCTCCTGTCGGCGCTACCCCCTCGGTTCCTTAGCCGCCGACTCCTCCACGACGCGAAGTCGCTCCGTCTTCACTCCATCCGCCTACTCCTACAACCGTCAGGGTGACTTCTCCGAATGGGTCCTTCATTGAAGTGGCCGTCCCGGAGCAACTAACTTTCCGTATGACCTTCGCCATCCTGTTAGATGACTTGGGCGGGCCGGTTACGGGTCTAATGAATGATGAGGATTACGTCCGCTACCTGGAGACGTATCCGGATGATGAGGAGCCGGTTGTGCCACCACTTATGCCGGCCTTCTGGGACTCGTTCTGCCCATCTCCTCCTGGACCATCGGGGGGATTCTTCGGGAGCGGCTCTTCCTCGCCTGGCGAGTGATCGTCTAGGCCAGCCTCGGCCTCATATTTCAGAGGGGTCTTCTTTAGGAGCATTTTCATTATTTTTACTGTAATAAGCTCCTTACTACTTTTACCCTTCTTCTTTATAATAAAATGATGTTTTTCCCTTCCTCACTTCGCCATTCAGTACTTATAACGCATCTACTCGGCCGACTCGTCGAGGAGTCGGTCATGCTGCCAGGCTTCTTTTTCAGTCTGACACCTGTGAGATACTCTGTATCTTTGGGGTTAGTCTAATCTTTTCAGCTTAGCGTGCGAATCTTGGTCTTCCCAAGTGGATTTGATGGGATTAGCTTCTGACAGAGATTCGCGCCCCCATCAAATCCGGTCCTGTTACGTCAGTTACGATTCCCCCGTGATTTGCGCCTGGGTATTCGCTCCCTTAGGGCTATATAAAGACCCCTCATGGTTCGTGCAAGTCACAACACATCTCATTTTTCAAAAGCACGAAACTATGAGCCGCAGAGACAGTGATCGCCGCTGGTCTATCCGCAACCAGGAGCATGCTTGACTGGAAAAGCTGAAGCAAAAGAGGCTGGCTAATGGGGGGCATTTGGTGGGCGACTCGGCTTCAGACCCCATTGTGGTGTCCCCGGACATGCTGGATCTGATGTGTAGGGAGCCTGCCGTCGCCGAAATGGAATCAGTGGTGGACGACCCAGTTCTAGAGGAGGAAGAAGTGTGGGAGGTTCCTCCGCTCTTTGGGGTGGCTATGTCTCCGAGAGCCCTAGAGAGGCCCCTGCAAATGATCGATGAAGGGAAGCCAGCCGTATATCTGGACGAGATGCCGAAGCCTGAGCCGAGTCCTCTGCCTTTCCGCTCTCAATACTTCCTGGAAGGTCCTCCGACTCTTCGCCGTCGGCAGAGAAGGAAGCCAAGCCTTGATCCGCTTTCCCTTGTAATTTGCATCTGGCCGAGTCCTATGCCTTTTACTTTTCGTGCCTTATTAAATAAACTGTGTGCCTTTGTGTCCGACTCTTATTTTTCTATACTTGTTGGACCGACCTCCGGTCTATGTGACCGATTCCTGGTCCTTTTACGGCGAGACCTTCTTAGCGAGGGAGTCGCCAAATCTGTCTGCCGACCTCATGACCGAAGTCTCTTCGCGAACTTGATCTGTGTCGTCTGACGGGCCGGGTTCTACCGGGTCTTTCTAAAAGCTTCCAGCCCATACCCGGTGGGCCCAGAGGCCGTGGCCTATGATGGGCTCCCAGCTTAGCAGGCCGGGTTACTGACACTCGTCCTAGCCTAGGGCAGACGCGCCGTTTGCAAGCTAGCCCTAGACCTGAACCGTCGCCCCGCCTTTTGAGGCATTAATTGCGGCGTCTCTTCACAACTGGTCACCTCCGCTTCTTCCAACGAGGAGGTGACACGTGGCCGTCACTTGGGATTCTTCCCCCTTTAAGTAGCCACTTCTTCTCTCTTCTCACCATCTTCTCCAATCTTTCCCTTCAACTTCAGCTCGAGCTTCTCCGGCCACTCTGCGTTTCCTCCGATCTCCCTTCCAGGTTTAGGTAATGTCTTCTTCTTCGCATTCTTCTTCTTCTCGTCGTCGCTCGGTTGACAACCCGGCGGCGACTTCGCCGTCGTCCTCTTCTTCATCATCTTCTTCTTCTCCCATTCCCCGTCGCCTGGGAGTTCCGGCAGCTCTTCTGGCAGCGTCTTCTTCTCAGCTGACCCCTTCTTCTTCGGGGGCAGCCACTCCCATGAGCCCCGCTCCTTTACCTACGGTGGCGGCTCTGCCGGACGGCGCCAGGCGGCTGCGAGGCAAATTCGATTCCATCGTCCGGCCGACCGGGCTTCCGTCGTGCGCTACGGCGGCGGACCTGGACATGGCCCGTTTTTTGCTCGGTCCCTCCGCCATAGTTGTAGCCGCGGAGGGCCGTCCCATTCACAACCCGCCGGAGGGTCACGTGGGCATCCACCTGCACTCGGTCGCTTTTGGCTTCCGAGTGCCTCCCTGTTCGTTTCTCTCTCTCTTTTTTCGACACTATAACCTGGTTCCGGGCCAACTAGTGCCCAATTCTCACCACCCCCTCACCTGCTTCATATTGGTGGATGTGCGAGCCGGATCTAGACTTGTTCCGGTATCTTTTTACCGTGAACAAGGTCGGCTCACACTCGCCGGGCTTTGTCCAAGTCGCCGCCCGTCCGGGGCGACAGATTTTTGAGGGGTTATCCGACTCCATCAAGGAATGGAAGCCCCTTTTCTTTTTCGTTCACCCTGCTCTTTCTTCCTTCACCTTTCCGACCCTGTGGCCGGCGGCTCTGTTCAAGCCTTGCTCTCGGCGTGCCGTCTTCACTAACGATGCGGTCCAGGGCGGCGAGTTCTTGAAGAGCTTTGGGCCGTACTCCGTCAAGTACTGGTCCCGAGTTCGGGCCATGGCCAAGCGTGGCTTGCTGCCGGAGGGTGCGGCCACCGTAGGTAGCTTTCCTTGCCTTCCTTTTCTCGCTTCTTTTTGCCCTGTCTCACTTCCGAATTGGAATACTTATGGCTTTCCTTTCTTTCTCAGGTCCGCACGACTCCGACTCCACCAGTTCCGACGAGGCTGTAGTACCGACTCCAGAGATGGCGGACAGAGCTGAAAAGATGAGGCGTCGGCTGACCCAGCGCGCTTCCGGCACTGCTGTTGCCTCCTCCTCCCAGCCGTCACCAGCTCCAAGGTCGACTCCTCCACCATCTCGCGACGTGGTCGATCTGACGCCGTCGCCCGTCGTGTCGCCGACTCGACAGCCGCCTCCTCCTCCATCTGAGAGTCCGAGCTCCAAACCGCCGGCCGAGCAGACGGACACGCCGGCACCGAATAAGATCCGGTTGAGCCACGAGGTGGACGAGGATGCCCAGATCTGGCAAGGCAACTCCTCTGTCCGTAAATGGGCTGCAAACGTCCTTCTTCCTAAGGACGTGGCGACGACCGGCGCCCTGGGGGACGAGTACATCGTTGAGGCCTCGCTACGCTAATCATACCGCGTAAGTGTTTTCGACTCGCCTTTTTTTTCGTTCCTTTTCTTTCGTTATCTGACTTCCCGTCGCCTTGCAGAACCTCACCTTCCAAATGGAGATGAGTAGGCGACTGAGGGAGTATAAGACCGGGCTGAAGTCTATGGCCGTTCGGGTGCACCAAACGGAGGAGGCCTTCTTGGAGGAGCAAGCTAAGCACGCCAAGGCGGTGGAAGTGCATAACTCCGAGATGCTAAGGGTCACCCGTCAGTGGGAGGAGGAGCGAGACAAAGTGGCGACCATCGCCGCGACCTCGGTGGAGAACTACAAGAAGTCGGCGGCCTTCGAGGCAGACGTGAAGGCGGCGATAGAGGCCCATCAGAAGGAGATTGCCAAAGAGTGGTTGGCGACGCCGGAAGGTGACGACTTCCTTCTGGATTTGGGCGAGCGCCACTATCGCCTTGGCTTCCGCGAGGCGCAGACAGAAATCCACTCCGCCTTGCTGGTCCGCGACTCCTCTTTTACCCCCGAGAGATGGGGCCTCAAGCCGGTGATAGACGCTCTTCCGGTAGCTGAAGGACCGGCGGCGGCTGCTAATCCGGAGGCTCTCCCTGCGGCGTCTCCTCCCAATCTCACTGAGTCCTCCCCTCAGGCAGAGGACCCTTCTTCAGTTCACCCAGCTGGACCAACGGCAGGGGCAAGTTGAAGGGGTCGATGTCGACACCCCCTCCACAGTAGCTTAGGGCTATACTTTTAGGATAGCCCCTTTTTCTAAAGGCTGGCCTCCTTCTCGGGCCTTTTTTAATTCTAATACAATTTCCTTTTTCTCTTTCCTTCTGCGTTATCTTGAACTCGATTAACTTCTTTAGGGTTCTGGGAATTGAAGAAATATTTCTAAGGCATCGGGCCCTTCTAACTCTGAGAGACGACTTAGGCTCAACGCCCTGTTGACTCTTCACATATTCGCCGAGTCCCTCAATCGAGGCGACTCCTCTTGGCTTTTTCATGGAAACGACAAAGGGTCTGGGCCCTTGTGGCCTAACTTTTCTCGCCAAGTCCCTCAGTCGAGGCGACCCCTTAGGCTTTTTCTTTCTCAGAAACGTTTTAGGGTCAGTGCCCCATTGTTTCTTTATATACTCGCCGAGTCCCTCAGTCGAGGCGACCCCTTAGGCTTTTTCTTTCTCAGAAACGTTTTAGGGTCAATGCCCCATTGTTTCTTTATACACTCGCCGAGTCCCTCAGTCGAGGCGACCCCTTAGGCTTTTTCTTTCTCAGAAACGTTTTAGGGTCAGTGCCCCATTGTTTCTTTATATACTCGCCGAGTCCCTTAGTCGAGGCGACCCCTTAGGCCTTTTCTTTCTCAGAAACGTTTTAGGGTCAGTGCCCCATTGTTTCTTTATATACTCGCCGAGTCCCTCAGTCGAGGCGACTCCTCTTGGATTTTTCACGGAAACGACTAAGGGTCTGGGCCCTTGTTTCCTAACTTTTCTTGCCAAGTCCCTCAGTCGAGGCGACCCCTTAGGCTTTTCATTTCTCAGAAACATTTTAGGGTCAGTACCCCATTGTTTATTTATATACTCGCCGAGTCCCTCAGTCGAGGCGACCCCTTAGGCTTTTTCTTTCTCAGAAACGTTTTAGAGTCAGTGCCCCATTGTTTCTTTATATACTCGCCGAGTCCCTTAGTCGAGGCGACCCCTTAGGATTTTTCTTTCTCAGAAATGTTTTAGGGTCAATGCCCCATTGTTTCTTTATATACTCGCCGAGTCCCTCAATCGAGGTGACTCCTCTTGGCTTTTTCACGGAAAGGACTAAGGTTTTGGGCCCTTGTGGCCTAACTTTTCTCGCCGAGTCCCTCAGTCGAGGCGACCCCTTAGGCTTTTTCTTTCTCAGAAACGTTTTAGGGTCAGTGCCCCATTGTTTCATTATATACTCGCCGAGTCCCTCAATCGAGGCGACCCCTTAGGCTTTTTCTTTCTCATAAACGTTTTAGGGTCAGTGCCCCATTGTTTCTTTATACACTCGCCGAGTCCCTCAGTCGAGGCGACCCCTTAGGCTTTTTCTTTCTCAGAAACGTTTTAGTGTTAGCGCCCCATTGTTTCTTTATACACTCGCCGAGTCCCTCAGTCGAGGCGACCCCTTAGGCTATTTCTTTCTCAGAAACGTTTTAGGGTCAGTGCCCCATTGTTTCTTTATATACTCGCCGAGTCCCTTAGTCGAGGCGACCCCTTAGGTTTTTTCTTTCTCAGAAACGTTTTAGGGTCAGTGCCCCATTGTTTCTTTATATACTTGCCGAGTCCCTCAGTCGAGGCGACTCCTCTTGGCTTTTTCACGGAAACGACTAAGGGTCTGGGCCCTTGTTTCCTAACTCTTCTTGCCGAGTCCCTTAGTCGAGGCGACCCCTTAGACTTTTCCTTTCTCAGAAATGTTTTAGGGTCAGTGTCCCATTGTTTCTTTATATACTCGCCGAGTCCCTCAGTCGAGGCGACTCCTCTTGGCTTTTTCACGGAAACGACTAAGGGTCTTGGCCCTTGTTTCCTAAACTTTCTTGCCGAGTCCCTCAGTCGAGGCGACCCCTTAGGCTTTTTCTTTCTCAGAAACGTTTTAGGGCCAGTGCCCCATTGTTTCTTTATATACTCGCCGAGTCCCTCTGTCGAGGTGACTCCTCTTGGCTTTTTCGCGGAAACGACTAAGGGTCGGTGCCCTTGTTTCCTATCTTTTCTCGCCGAGTCCCTCAGTCGAGGCGACCCCTTAGGCTTTTTCTATCTCAGAAACAGTTTAGGGTCAGTGCCCCGTCGTTTCTCTTTGTACTCGCCGAGTCCCTCAGTCGAGGCGACCCCTGTAGGCTTTTTCTCGGAAACGTCTAAGGGTCAGTGCCCTTATTTCCTATCTTTTCTTGACGAGTCCCTCGGTCGAGGCGACCCATTAGGCTTTTTCTATCTCAGAAACAGTTTAGGGTCAGTGCCCCGTCGTTTCTCTTTATACTCGCCGAGTCCCGCAGTTGGGGCGACCCCTGTAGGCTTTTTCACGGAAACGACTAAGGGTCTGCGCCCTTGTTTCCTAACTTTTCTCGCTGAGTCCCTCAGTTGAGGAGACCCCTTAGGCTTTTCCTTTCTCAGAAACGTTTTAGGGTCAGTGCCCCATTGTTTCTTTATATATTCGCCGAGTCCCTCAGTCGAGGCGACTCCTCTTGGCTTTTTCACGGAAACGACTAAGGGTCTGGGCCCTTGTTTCCTAACTTTTCTCGCAGAGTCCGGGCGATAGTTATCAGCAATTCATACTCTTTTATTCAGGTCTTTCAGGACTCCTGGGCTTATACATGGCCTAACCTTTTCTACTGATAGAACTTCTTCAAGTGGATGACATTCCAGATTCGGTCTACAGGCTTGCCTTCCAGAATTTCAAGCTTGTAGGTGCCGGCCTGGACCACCGCGGCAATGCGATAGGGTCCTTCCCATTTTACCGCGAACTTGCCTCCTTCCGTGGGCTGACTCGCTCGCCGATCTCGTAATACGAGATCACCGACCTGGAAGGTCCATGGGCGAATCCTTCGATCGCGATATCTTTTTACTGCTTGTTGATACTCGACCATCCGAGCACTCGCGGCTTCCCTTCTTTCCTCTAGGAAATTTTTCTCAATTCGAAGACTTTCTTCGTTCTCCGTGTCGGAATTAGTGCGGGCCCGGTGAGTGGGCTCGACCACTTCAATTGGGACCTTAGCTTCAAAGCCGTACGCGAGGGAGAATGGACTTTCTCTGGTTGCTCGCCGATGCGTAGTGCGATAAGCCCATAGGACTCGATCAAGCTCATCCGCCCAATTTCCTCTGATATCTTCCAATTTCTTTCGGATTCCATCCACTATGATCCGATTCACATTCTCGACTTTCCCGTTGGCCTGCGGATACGCCACGGATACTTTGGTATGGCGAATATCGTGTCGATGGCAGAAGTCAGCAAACGCCTGACAGTCGAATTGTCATCCATTATCGCTGACAATATGCTCGGGCAAGCCGAAGCGGCAAATCACCCTCTTCCATAGGAAGCGTCGGCATTGGTACTCGGTGATAGTGGCCAACGGTTCAGCCTCAACCCACTTGGTGAAGTAATCGATGGCTACGACACAGAATTTCAAGCCTCCGGGGGTTGCTGGTAACGGCCCCAACAAGTCGATTCCCCACTTAGCAACTGGGATGGCTGTGGCGACCGGCGTGTAGAAGGTAGCCGACCGAGTGTCTTTCATGGCGAATGCTTGGCAAACGCCACACTTGGATATCCACTCGATGCAATCTCGCATCATAGTCGTCCAATAATACCCTTGGACGACTAACTTCCGGGCGAGCGTGTGGGCACCTTGGTGCGCGGCGCAGATGCCTCTATGGGCCTCGTCCATTATTTTTTCGGCCTCGGGCCTGAGCAAGCATCTCAACAAAGGACCTCCGAACGACCGTTTGTATAACTGCCCATCAATAATTTGGAAAGAGGGGGCTTTTCGTCGGACCCTAACGGCGACTCCCGGGTCTTCCGGTAATTCGCCTGTTTCCTTGAACCGCCGGATGTCCTCTATCCAAAACATCTCAGGGTTTTCCTCTCGATCCCATTCCTTGCCCGTCACCTGCTGAACCTCTAGTGGCGTCTCCTCGATACTCGGTCGGCCCAATTCCTCCTTTTGGCAGATCTTCACGAGGTGATCCGGTACTCCTTCCAATGCGATTTTGGATAATATGTCGGCTTCCACGTTGTCCGCCCGGGAGATATATTCTATTTCGTAGGCTCCGAATTCCTTTAACATTTCGACCGCCCGCTCTTTATATAAAGTCATCTGTGTATTCTTAGCCTCACACGTGCCGGAGATCTACCCGACTACCAGCCTGGAGTCAGTCTTGATTCTCAATCGCTCAACTCCTAAGGCCTTGGCGAGCCGGAGACCATTTAGCACAGCTTCATATTCGGCTTCGTTGTTGGATGTCGGAAACAGGTAGCTTAAGGCGTAGTATAGTCGGAACCCCTCCGGGGAGATGAGCATAACTCCACCCCCGCAGTGTCGTCGACTCGACGCTCCGTCCGCATGCATTTCCCACCACTCGCCTAAACTGTCCTCCGTGGCGTGTTCCTTTTCTTCTTCGCTCGCCGTGCACTCGACCAAGAAGTCGGCCAAGGCTTGACCTTTTATGGAAAGCCGGGGCTGGTACTCAATCCCATACTGGGTAAGTTCCACGGCCCATTTCACTAGTCGGCCGGACGACGAGGGGTTTCGCAGGACGCTCCCGAGCGGTTGGTCAGTCAGCACTCGGACGGTGTGGGCTTGGAAGTAAGGTGCTAACTTTCGCACGGTGATCACCAACGCGTACACGATCTTCTCCAGGGCGGTATACCGCGACTCGGTGGCCTTCAGGGAGCGGCTCACGTAATAAACCGGGTGCTGAACACGCTCTTCTTCGCGGACCAGCACAGAACTCACCGCCTTGGAGGAGGCGGCCAGGTATAAAAATAAGGGCTCGCCCGCCTGGGGAGTAGACAATACCGGGGGTGTTGAGAGATATTGTTTCAACTCTTCGAACGACTGCTGACACTCAGTGGTCCAGGCGAATCCCTCCTTTTTTTCTCATGGCCTCGAAGAAGGGCACAGTCTTATCCGCCGCTTTGCTCAGGAAGCGACTAAGGGCGGCCAGTCGGCCAGTTAATCGTTGCAGGTCTTTGATGGTGCTGGGAGGCTGCATGTCAACGATGGCCTGTACCTTCTCAGGGTTAGGCTCAATACCTCACTTGGTGACCATATAGCCCAAGAACTTTCCACCCTGCACGGCGAAAGCACACTTTTTGGGATTCCACCGGAGATTATATCTTATAATCACTCTAAAACAGTCGGCCAGGTCTTCCGCATGTTTGCTCTCCTCTCGGCTCTTGACGAGCATGTCATCGACGTACGCGGCCATTTTTTTTTTTTCCTGGTTCATACTCAGTCATTCTTTCTTAGCGCCGGGCTCACTCGGTTGCTCCACCTACTCGGCCATTCTTTACCGCAGCGTTCAGTCGCCCACTCGGTTGCTCCACCTACTCGGTCATTCTTTACCGCAGCATTCAGTTGCCCACTCGGTTGCTCCACCTACTCGGTCATTCTTTACCGCAGTGACCCCATGATCCACTCGGTTATCCACTCTTCTGGCCACTCGGTTGCTCCACCTTTCCGGTCATTCTTTACCGCAGTGTCCCCTGATCTACTCGGTTGCTCCACCTTTCCGGTCATTCTTTACCGCAGTGTCTCCCAGATCCACTCGATTGCTCCACTTTTCGGTCATTCTTTACCGCAGTGACCACTCGAATGTTCGACCTTTGATGCGTCCAGGATTTTTTAGGACCTTTTTTTTTTTCTTTTTTTTTTTTTTCTAGGACCCAGGACCGTTATTCAACGGTATTCCGACCCATGACTGGGATAGGAATCGATCCTGGGACCTCCCTTTATTTCGGACTTTCAAGGACCCAGGACCGGTTTCTTATTATGATCCATGTTCAAGGGTTCAAGGCTCAGCAGGGTCAAAGGCTCAGGGCACAAGACAGGCTCATGGCACAGGGCACAGGGCTCAGGGCAGGCTCATGGCTTTCGACTGGGTTAGGCTCAAGGCTTTGGGGTTTGGCTTGTGGTACAGAACCGAGGTAATGGGGAGGCTCATGGTACAGACCCGAGGTACTGGGGAGGCTCATGTTACAAGGAGACCCGAGGTGCTGGGGAGGCTCATGGTACAAGGTATGATACAACCCAAGGTACCGGGGAGGCTCATGGCTCAGGGCGGGCTCAAGGCCCGGGGGGGGGAAGGCTCAAGGCCGGCTCAAGGCTCGGGCTTCGACCCAGGGCTTGGGGGGGCTTCGACCCAGGGCTCGGGGTGGCTTCGACCCAGGGCTCGGGGTGGGGGGTGGCTTCGACCCAAGACTCGGGGGTTCGACCCCGGGCTAGGGGGTGGGGCTCGGCCCGGGGCTCAGGGCCTGACCCAAGGCTCAGGGCTCAACCCAGGGCTCAGGGTTTAGGATCATTATTTCACCTTATTCCGACCCATGCTTGGGCTGGGAATCGATCCTGGGACCATCCATTTGAAAGTCCATACCGGATACCATCGGACCACAAGGGAGATGGTCGTACGCGGCCATTGATTTTCCCAACAAGTGCTGAAATAGTCGAGCCACCATTCGCGTATATGTAGTTCCGGCATTCTTAAGCCCAAAGGGCATGACTCGGTAGCAATAGACTCCGTCCGGGCGTTAGAAACGCGGTCTTTTCTTCGTCTGCCGAGTGCATGAAGATCTGATGGTATCCCCTGAAGGCGTCCATGAAGCTCAGCAAGGCTGACCCGGCGGTCTCATCAACCAATTGGTCAATCTGCGGTAATGGAAACGGATCCTTAGGACAGGCCTTGTTGAGGTCGGTGTAATCGACGCACATCCGCCACGCCGGGGGCTTCGGTACAAGAACCACATTCGCCAACCACTCCGGGTACTTAACCTCTCGGACATGTCCGGCCGCTAGTAGCGTGCTTACCTCCTTTTTTTACGAATTCTCTCCGGTCATTGGCCAGGTACCGCTTCTTTTGTACGACTGGTCGATGCTCAGGGTCTACGGCGAGTCGGTGCGAAATAATGGATTGATCGACACCGGGCATGTCCTCTGGACCCCAGGCGAAAACCAGCCGGTGTTCCCGGAGCACTTTTATGATTTCTTCTCTTACCTCCTGAGGGAGACCGACTCCAATTCGGACCCGCCTGTCCGGTTGCTCAGGATCAATCTCCACCTCTTCCAATTCAACAGCCGGCTCGGGGCGAGGTATCATTGTCTTTTTTGGGGGCCTTTCCGTGATCTCATGGACCTGCATCTCACGCTTGCCCATCCCTCGACAGGCTTGCAAGTAGCAGTCGCGGGCGACTTTCCGGTCGCAGCGCACCGTACCTATTCCATTTGGCGTGCGGAATTTCAGGCAGAGGTGCTCGATTGAAATCAGAGCTCCTAGATCCTCCAGACCCGGTCGACCGAGTATAGCGTTATGCGAGCAGGTCAGATTTACCACGATGAATTTCATACTGAGTTTCTGTACGTCTGGGTAACTGCCAATCTCAACTGGTAGAGTAATGGATCCTTCGGCCTCTACCGAATCCCCTGTAAAACCGGCGACCGGAGTTTTGACGGGATTCAGCTGATCTCGGTCCAACCCCATTTTCATGAAGGTTTCCAGGTATAGTACATTAACGCTGCTCCCGGTATCAACCAGGATTCGTCGAACGACTACCCCCTTGATATCCATGGCTATGACCAACGCGTCTCGATGCGGCGTCTCTCCAGCCGGCAAGTCTCTATCGGTGAAAGTGATGGGCTCTCGGCACGCCTTCTTGGAGTTCTCTTCGCGCCCATATACTGTCCCGACATACAGCTGTCGGGCCCAGGCCTTCCGAGTATTCGCTGAGTCACCACCTTCCGGCCCGCCGACTATCATGTTGATAACCGGCTTTTGACGCCACTGAGCCTCATCTTCTTCAGAAGCAGGCTACTTGCCCCGATTGCTCTCGGTGGCGACGGCGGGATCCTCGTCCCCTCGATTGGCCGACCTCCGTCTCCATTGATTAGGAGGCGGGGTTCCTTGCTGGATGATACCCTCCATGATCTTCTTCAGGTAAAAGCATTCTTCTGTGCTGTGGGTATAAGATTTATGGTAACGACAATATTTAGAGGTCTTACCCGTCTCCTTGCCCGTGGTGCGGTCATCAATCGGCTGAGGCGGAGGCGGGGCGACCGCTTGTATTTCATGCACTGGCCGTTCGGGAGCCGGCCGATAGGGGTGTACGGTGGGCCTGTCGTATGGTCGCCTGATTTCGGATCGTCGGGTCGCGTCTGGGTGTCTTTCCTTGGTTTCGGCTCACGTTCTCTTTCCATTGGCGGACCCGCCGACTTCGCGCTGACGTTTGTGTTTTATAGCCTGCTCTGTGTTGGCCCTCTTGTTGGCCATATGGATGGCTTCCGCGTAGGTAGCCGGGGCGGTTGTCCCGCAGATCTCGGTATAGCTGGCCGGACCGCAGGGACTCGATGAAGAAGGTGAGTGCCGTCTGGTCCTCGACCTCCTCTATAGACTGGATTTCTTTCTGCCAACGGGCCAGATAGGTTTTTAAGGACTCGCCCTCATCCTGATGAATGTCGCCTAGGTGTGTCAGGTCTTTTTTGTGGTCTGATATTAGCGACATAACGGCTCATAAAGCGGTCCGCTAGCTCTTCGAAGCTACGAATCGACCCCGGCGGCTGTGCCACTAGCCATCTTTGTGCCGGGCCTTTTAATGTGGGCAGAAAAGCGCGGCACATGACCGGGTCTTGAACTCCCAAGACCTGCATCTTGGCTTGGTAGCTCAGCAAATGCTCTCGAGGGTCGCCGGACCCATCGAACGTGGCTTGCTCCGGGAATTTGAAATCACCCGGTATTTTAAAGGCCATGATCTTGTCCGAAAAGGGCAAGGCGGTTAATAACGTACGTCCTGGGGCTTTGATTTTTCCCTCCATCTGCTCTCTCAGATTTCGCACTTCTTGGACTAAGTTTGCCACTTCAACCCTCTCCCGAGTATGATTTCCTGTTGATTCCGTGCTCTCACCGACCTCCGACTCGGCCGGTTCGTCGCGGTTGCGGACGGGCTGCTCTATGCGGCGAGCCTCAGTCCTGGTTCTTCTGGTACGGTTTTTCTCGCGTGCAGTCTGCCGATCGCGAGCAACCAACGGGGCACGACTGGATTCCCTCCGACCTAGCCGTTCTCTCGCCGACCGCCGTCTGGCGCTCGGACCCAGCCGAGAATGAACGGACTGTACCGGCTGGCTCTCGGCTCGGCGGTTCTGTTGCCGGTCGTCGGGCCTATGAGACGGCTGTTGATTGCGTTGCGGTAAACGAGTGACAGACTATTCTCTTACTCCTCGGCTCGCCTCGGCGAAGGCACGCCCGATCGCGTGTAGTTGTTCTGGGGTGAGCTGCACCTGAGGCGGCTGTTGGTTTATCGGTGGTGTCGGCGGCGGCGTTGTCTCGTTCTCCCGGCTCCGAGTGTTTCTCCGATTCAATTGGTTTCTCAAGTCCGCCCCCAATCCGCTATCATGTCGGCTTAACTGTTCCTGGCTTCCAGCCATGTTAGGAGCTTTTCTGATTCCTTACGTCTTACGACCGAGATTCTTCTTGTCGTTTCTCGCACTCGCCTCGCTCAGGAGGACACGCGACTCGTGGGTTCGATCCCCACAGACGGTGCCAGTGATGGTTTTTGGGTTTTCGGGTCCAAGGAAGTCCAACACAACCTTTAGCTGGAGGATACACCTTTCAATAAAATGCGTATTTGAGTGAAATAAAGTACTTTGCTTTAGAATTGGTCTTACTTCCCCTCTGGGTACTCTTTTTTCTGTGTCTCTTACAAGAGCGGAGGAGCCTTTATATAGCAGGCTCCCCCTTCATCGACTTGAAGGCCCTTAATGGCAGACTTCAAAGCTAGTTAAAGCATCGAGCCGTTGGACGTTATCACTAGGTCGGCCAACGGCTCTCTCGAGCCTGTAACAGCCTGACCGAGTCCTGCTTTTAATGCCCTAACGGTTCCTTTTTAAACGAGTGTCTTCAATGCTCTCAACGGCTCCTCGAACCGAGTCTTTCCTTGGGCTTGGGCCCCGGTCAACTCCTTGTCCCGGCCCAAGCTCCCACTGGGGCTCCTCTTAACAGTTCTGAGCAGCTAGATTCCCATGCTTGGGCCTGGGCCGACTCCTAGACTCGGCCCAAGCGCTTTCCGGACTTCTTTTGATGTTAGCTCGTCTTTTCTATCTCGGACTCTCTTTTTTGGGCCAATCTATCTTGGGTCGGGGTCCCTACCCCATCAATATATATATATATATATATATATATATATATATATATATATATATATATATATATATATATATATATATATATATATATATATTCCATACAAATGAATTTAAGATAACAATTCATTACTATAACCGAGTTTCTAGAGAACGAGCACATTTACCTAATTTAAAAAAAAAATACTAAACAATGATAAATAAAAATTTTAAAATTACAGCACCGCATATGTACATCTATACATTAGCTATTCATTTGAGCAATTATTTGCTCAAATTCAAACAATGATAACATCAAAACACATTAATAATTCAAACCATATCTTCAATTACACTATATAATATTTGAATTTCTAATTTAAATAATTATATATTGGTCTAAATATTTTTAATATATTATAACAAATCCATTTCGTGTATCGCACGGGCGAAAATACTAGTAGAATGAAAGAAAAAAAAAAAAGTTGTGAAATCAGTGTTCATAATACGTATTATGTACCTTACTCCCCAATATAATTTGGGTAATCAAATTTTTAAAGCATTGACTTCAACTTGACCATACAAAATATAAGTCAAGTCCCAATAATTAAAGAAAATCCTTGTAAGGTGGACATTCGAGAGCATATAGGTCATGAGTTGAAGATTCAAGAATGAAGATGTAGGCAGAAAAGGCTAAGAATCAATTAGTATGTCACGCCATGTGTAAATAAATGACGAATTGCGTTTCAATTTAGAAATTATTAAATTGTGCATCTTGTTGTAAATATTTATATTTATGGCCATTAAACTATTTAGACCTTTCATTTGCTTATCATTTAATCATGTATTGATGTTGTGTACTTGAAAGGTTGTATATGACCACTATATAAAGTGAGTGAAGATGAATGAAAGGGACACACTTACATGATGGTTATACTATAACTTGGTGTTCTTCTCCTCCTCCTTTTTCTTCTCTTTACATATACAAACACACATACATATATATATATATATATATATATATATATATATATATATATATATATACGCAATTCCGGGTGTATAATTGTGCAAGCATCACGCGGGGACTAACGAGTGAAAAGGCCAAAACTTAACACGTTATCAAGCACGCTCTTCGGTGAACGGTATGCTTTATACATTACTTTTCTTACAAAGTGCATATTTGTTGTTAATAAAATATGTACTCTGTATGATTGAATTATATGCATTGTCTGTAAATGCTATGCGTATCCTTTATAACATAAACTGAAAATATTGCATACAATATTTTATTCAAAAATGCATATAAATATCCTGCCATGTTTATTTGTTCAAATATACATGCTGGCATGAACAATGTTGCTAATTTTTTTTATCATCACTAGTTGCCAAAAATGCCTATAATTGCATATTTTGTGTTCTATGGATATGTGGATATGATTATTGGTTATATGCCTTTTGATTCCTTTTGAAGATATTGTTTTATATGATACGTATTCTTCTGAAATTTGAAATATGAATTGCACATATTGGCTCATATATGTATGTTTGTGTAAATTCATGAATATGTTTTTCCAATTCTATATCCTGCGAATTGAATGAAATATATGAACACAATATGCCTGGTTATCTTCCTAACATATTATATTATATTGTCTAGATAAGTATGATATTGTATATGTACGCATAGTTTGTATATATGCCTGCAAATTCTTGAATAAGGAAATCTAAAATCTTTGTCTCTTCGGAAGAAATGTACGTACTGCATATTTGGCTCATAATGATTATATTTGATCCTTTGTATTCTTGAAATTTACTTTCATATGATAAATAATGTGTTTATATAATCCACTATTAGATTGTATATATTTTCCCAAAAAAAAAAATAGATATTTATATATTTTGTGAAAATTTTGCATGTAGAGAGTTTTAATTCCTTCTCTTTGTGAAAATAGAATATGGTTCATTAATTTTGTTTTTGAATAGAAATTACAATTAAAATGGATTGTTTCTTTCGATAAACTGTTTTTTTTTCTAAATCTTTTTGGATGCATGTCATAAATGAATTATTTGGATGTATGTTATAATCAAAATTTTGGATGTATGTCATAATCGAAATTTTGTAATATATATATTTCTATTTTATTTTGCTTCTGTGAAAAACAAATGTGATTTTGCTTCTACAGTGTGTGCACAGTTCGTACATTTAAAAAAAAAAAAATTGTCTTGTCTTGTCCCTCTTGATTAAGTATTGTATGATGGAAGAATTGATTACATATACATAGCAAGAATAGATTTCTATACGTATTGTCTTTTATTATTATTATTATTATTATTATTATTATTATTATTATTATTATTATTATTATTATTATTATCTCTAAGAATTTACTTTCTTTATTCATTCATATTCAAAATTCATTTTTTGCATTGTACACATGAATTTTGATAATGTAATGTGCGTACACAATATAATGTATTGATAATGTATGATGCGCATAAGAGCATCCAAATTAAATTGCATAGATGCTATTGTTAAATTATGTTAATCATGGCTATTTTGTGATTTATTACTGCAATATGAGCATGTTACTAATAAGGTTGCTATGCTTCAATATGGAAGTTTCCCTCTTGCATGAATCTGAAAGGTCAATTTGTTTTTCAGTTTTTACCTTTCAATTTCATCTTTTGAAGTTTGCTTTGCATCTAGAGATCCTATTAAATTCCTTATTTTGCTATGAGAACATATGATTTTATGAATGTATATGAAACCATTCGATATATGTTTTGTAGATCATGTCTTCTATCGCCAAAAGAGAATTTAATGAGCTCGCACTTGACGGTAGCAACTATTTGACTTGGGCTTTAGACATCGAGATTCATCTCGCGTCTAAAGAACTAAGCCAAACCATTGTTGCTGAGTCACAGTGTACAAACGCCCAGAAGGCGCGTCTAAAGAACTAATTCATCTCACTTGAACCACAACCTGAAAAATGAATACTTGACTGAAAAGGACACTTTGGCATTATGGGAGTCCCTGAAGGACCGCTTTGACCAGCAGTCATTGATTGTCCTCCCTCAAGCCCAATTTGACTGGCTTCACCTGAGGTTTCAGGACTATAAGTCAGTTATTGACTACAACTCGGCCCTTCATAAGATAGTCTCGCAACTAAAGCTCTGCAAACAAGAAGTTTCAGAGACAGACTTAATTGAAAAGACTCTGTCTACCTTTCATGCGAGTAACCTTGTACTCCAGCAGCAGTACAGGGCAAAGAATTATGAAAAGCATTCTGATTTGATATCTGCACTTCTTGTGGCCGAGAAGCACAACCAGTTGTTGATGAAAAACCATAATGCACGACCTGCTGGGTCTGCCCCCGCGCCTGAAGCACATCATATTGCCCAGGGAAGCAATTCTAGAAGGGGTCGAGGAAAGGGTCGTGGTAGAGGTCACGGTCGAAACAATCGAAGTGGTAAAGGCAAAGGCAACAATGACTCCCGGGCCCAAGATAAGAAACAAAGTGATCAAGGTTCATCAAGGTCACAAACATGTTATCGGTGTGGATGTACGGGACACTGGTCTCGTACATGTCGTACACCAAAGCATCTGGTTGAAGCTTACAAAATGACGCAAAAGAAAAATGATAAGCAACCGTCAAGAAAGGAATCTCATCACACCAACACTGATTTGCCTGAAGCAAATGAGTGATGAATGATGATGATGATCTTTTAAAATATGAGCTTGAAGACTTTGGTGATCAAGAATGATATGTCTTATGCTCTTGGTTTATGAACCTATTTTTCGTATCGTTTTTTTTTTTTTGGATTATGAACTTATGTTTTTTTTCATATCGTTTTATGACTTGATTTCTATGTTTTCTATTTTATCATGATGAATGGTTCACCTCTTTTTTTAACCTTCACATGCTATTTTTTTGTACCAAGGCATTGGTTAATTAGTAACGAACAACCACTGTTCGAGAAGTAACCCCGAAGATCTTACAACATTACAAAGTTGTTGTTCGCACAATGGAGCATGAACCAACATTGTGTTTGGTGGATAGTGCAACCACGCATACTATCCTAACGGATATGAGGTTTTTTCGTACCTTAAACAAATCAAGTAGTAATATTACTACCATTTCTAATGATCAGGTACAAATAGTGGGCTCCGGAAGAGCATCCATCATCCTCCCTAAGGGTACAAAGCTACTAATTGAAAATGCTTTGTTGTACCCTCAATCTAAACGAACCTTGCTGAGTTTCAAGGATATTCGTTCAAATGGTTTCCATATTGAAACCAAGACTAAGAACAAAGAGGAGTTCTTGACCATGACTCAGTTGATCACTGGTCAAAAGCGGGAGGTTGAGGAACTTGCCTCTTTATCCTCTGGGTTATATTATACCTATATACAACCCAGTGATTCATTTGTGGCACTTACCATGAAACTAAAAAATCCACATTCTTTTCAAATGTGGCATGACCGTCTGGGTCATCCTGGGCAGAATATGATGGGCCGGATCATATCTAATTCTGCTGGACATAACCTGTCTAGATCTCAGGTACTTTCGCCAAATATGTTTACATGTGTGGCTTGTGCGAAAGGTAAATATATTGTACGCCCGTCGCGTACTAAGGTTGGACATGAATCGCCTATATTTCTGCAGAGATTGCAGGGCGACATTTGTGGACCTATTAGTCCACCTTCTGGACCATTTAGATATTTTATGGTCCTTATTGATGCTTCCACTCGTTGGACTCATGTTAGTCTACTGTCCACGAGGAACAAATCTTTCGCTAAATTTGTTGCGAAAATTATTGAGTTGAATGCCCAATTCCCAGATTATCCCATTAAATCAATAAGAATGGATAATGCTGGAGAATTCACATCAACGGCTTTCAATGATTATTGTATGGCCTTGGGCATCAAAGTGGAGCATCCTGTACCTTATGTCCATACTCAGAATGGCTTGGCTGAGTCTCTGATTACGCGTATTAAATTAATCGCTAGACCATTACTGCAGAAGTCTGGTTTACCAGTCTCATGTTGGGGACACGCAATATTACATGCTGCAGCTTTAATTCAAATCCGACCTAGTGCATATCATGATTATTCCCCCTTGCAACTACTACGTGGCGTAGAACCTAACATTTCCCATCTGCGTGTATTTGGGTGTGCAGTTTATACCCCCATACCACCTACAAATCGTACCTCCATGGGCCCGCAACGAAAACTAGGTATATATGTTGGTTACGAATCTCCTTCCATCATTAAATACCTAGAGCCCATGACAGGAGATCAGTTTACCGCGAGGTACGCTGACTGCATTTTTGATGAAGATCATTTCCCGGCATTAGGGGGAGATAAAAGACCTTATTTAACGAAATGCCGAGAAATCTCATGGGATGAAAAGGATCTTCAGTATCTAGACCCACGTACTAGTCAAACTGAACTAGAAGTTCAGAAAATTATTAATTTGCAAAATTTAGCAAATAACCTGCCAGATGCTTTTATTGATAACAGAGGAGTGACTAGGTCCCATATCCCTGCTGTGAATGCTCCTTCGAGAGTTGAAGTCTCCGTGGGACCAAGTATGTACACTGACACTCCCCATCGCCAGAAGCGCGGGAGGCCACTTGGTGCAAAAGATTTAAATCCACGGAAGACGAGAATTGGTAAAATATCTCAGTCACTCCAGAAAAATGTTAACCGTCCTGAAGACGACCGTCCCGAAGACGGAGAACCCAGTGAACCTGCACGTGCTCTAAATAATACGAACACTGGGAATGCGGAACATCCAGATCAAAATATTTTGGGAAATGACGATGATCTGGTTGATGTCAATATAGAAACGGCCATAAATTTTGTTGATACAGGAGAAACATATAACAGAGATTTAATAGTCGTCAACGACACTTTTGCCTATGCAGTTGCCTGTAATATTCCACAAAATAATCTGGATCCAGAACCAAAGTCAATAACCGAGTGCCGGAAGCGCTCTAACTGGTTGAAGTGGAAACAGGCAATTGAGGCAGAGCTCAACTCGCTTAATCAAAGAAAAGTTTTTGGTCCCACCGTACTTACCCCAAAAGATGTGATCCCAGTAGGATCCAGGTGGGTATTCGTACGGAAGAGGAATGAAAACAATGAGGTGGTTAGATATAAAGCGAGATTGGTAGCTCAGGGGTTCACGCAGAGACCCGGAATTGATTTTGATCAAACATACTCTCCTGTTATTGATGGCATCTCATTCCGCTATTTAATATCATTGGCAGTAAGTATGAAATTAGATATGCAGTTGATGGATTTTCAAAAAAAAAAAGATATGCAGTTGATGGATGCAGTGACAGCTTACCTTTATGGGTCACTAGATGCTGATATATACATGAAAATACCCGAGGGTATTCACAATTCCAATATGAGGGATAAAGATCGAAACATGTATAGCATCAAACTTCAAAGGTCATTATATGGCTTGAAGCAATCTGGTAGAATGTGGTATAACCATCTGAGTGAATTCCTCCTGAAGAAGGGATATGTTAAAAATGATATTTGCCCTTGTATATTCATTAAGAAGTCATCTAATGGCTTCTGCATTATATCTGTCTATGTCGATGACATGAACATTATTGGAACAAAGGAAGACCTTATAGAAGCATGTTCATGCTTAAAAGCAGAATTTGAAATGAAAGACTTGGGAAAAACCAAGTTCTGCCTCGGCCTACAGATCGAGCATCTTCCAAATGAAATTTTCATTCACCAAGCCAACTACATTAATAAATTATTGGAGAAATTCTATATGGATAAATCTCATCCCCTTAGCACCCCAATGGTGGTCCGATCCCTTGAAGCGGAAAAGGACCCATTTAGACCTAAGGAGGATAATGAGGAGGTTCTAGGACCTGAAGTTCCTTACCTAAGTGCTATTGGAGCCTTGCTTTACCTGGCTAATTGCACAAGGCCTGATATTGCCTTTTCAGTGAATTTACTTGCTAGATTTAGTGCATCTCCGACCAGAAGACATTGGAGTGGAATAAAGCATATCTTTAGATATCTCCAAGGGACAAAAGACCTTGGTCTTTATTTTGAAAACAACCAGGACATTATTTTGAAAGGGTATTCAGACGCTGGTTATATGTCTGACCCTCATACTGCTAAATCGCAAACTGGTTATGTTTTTCTTTGTGGAGGTACAACTATATTTTGGAGGTCCATTAAACAGACCTTAGTTGCTACCTCATCTAATCACTCGGAGATAATTGCTTTATATGAAACCGCACGCGAATGCGTATGGTTGAGATCACTGATACAGCATATTCATCGCTCATGCGGAACAATGAGCAATGTTGATTCCCCGACTGTCCTATATGAGGACAATGCGGCATGTGTTGCACAGATGAGTAACGGGTACGTTAAAGGAGGTCTTACTAAACATATTGCTCCTAAGTTCTTTTACCCACATGAACTCCAGAAGAGTGGTGAAATACTCATTGAAAAGGTTCGCTCTAGTGAAAATCTGGCAGATTTGTTCACTAAGTCCCTGCCTACATCCACTTTTGAGAAGTATGTTTATAAAATTGGGATGCGGAGTCTAGGAAGACTGTTGTCTTCAGGGGGAGCGATAAACTCGGTCTAGGAGACTTTTAAATCCTGAAGATGATGCCCAGAAGGCTTATGGTTGTACTCTTTTTCCCTTAGCTAAGTTTTTTTTTTTCCCACTGGGTTTTTCTTAGGCTAAGGTTTTTAACGAGGCAACCGATGCAACACATGATTGATACTATATGTACTCCTTTCCTCGACTAGGTTTTTCCCATAGGGTTTTTCTAGCGAGGTTTTTAACGAGGCATGAGTATAATTATTTAATGGCCAAGGGGGAGTGTTGTAAATATTTATATTTATGACCATTAAACTATTTAGACCTTTCATTTGCTTATCATTTAATCATGTATTGATGTTGTGTACTTGAAAGGTTGTATATGACCACTATATAAAGTGAGTGAAGATGAATGAAAGGGACACACTTACATGATGGTTATACTATAACTTGGTGTTCTTCTCCTCCTTTTTTCTTCTCTTTACATATACAAACACATACATATATATATACGCAATTCCGGGTGTATAATTGTGCAAGCATCACGCGGGGACTAACGAGTGAAAAGGCCAAAACTTAACACATCTATATTTTTGTATATATTATTATTATTATAGGTTAAAAAGTAAATTAAATGAGTAGAATCCAATGATGCAAAGTGTTGGGAAAGAGTAGAGATTCCAGCATTTAATTTGAAGCCCAAATTGAGTGGGAAGAAGGTGGGGGGAATAAAGACTAAAGAGGGAGCAAACGCTCTCTCTCACTGGAACAGAACGTGGAACCATGTCCAGGGTTGAGGGTTGGCTTTACCGCTAAGTCGCGCAAGCCTTAGATAAAGGGAATTCATTATTAGATGTGGACCCCACATTTCGCTAACGGCTCAAATCCAACGTCTCTCTCTTTGACTTTCTCTTGGCACCCAACTCTGATACTCACTCCCACCACTCTGTTTCCCTCCTGCATTTCTACTCCACTCTCTGCCCTGCATTTCCCTCGTTTTTCTATTTTTGGTCATTTTTTCCCCCAAAAATACAACAAATTCGCTTCTTGGAATTTAATTTCTATATCTGGGAAATTCAAAAGTTCGCGTTTGAATGGATTGCGAGAGAGAGAGAGAGAGAGTGAGGAATATAACGTTAAAAATAGGAAATTCCGCTAAAGAGCAGAGCTAATTCAGCGGCTGCAATTTTGACTGTCCTACAAAACTGCTTATTCCATTCTCATTAAATTTACCTTAAACGCTGCTATACGCCTAAACCCAATCTGCTCTCAATCCTTATCCAGTTTGCTATTCTATCCTATGATTCCATTCCTATCCTAGGAGGGCCTTTTAGTTTAGTCATTCTTTATGGGTTTTCCCTAAAACCTTACTCATTCTAATGATTCTTTCTTTCTTCTTCTTCTTCTTCTGATTTGAACGGTATGGGTTCTTTTCTGTTTCTCCATTCTTGACTTGACTGTGTTGTTCTTCTCTCAAGGGTCTGAATCTGAAAATCTTGCAGGAATGGCTTCTTCTCAAGTCCAAGTTGCGTCGTCTTCACCGTTTGGGTGCGTTCTGAGAGATCGAAACCGGCGGGATCGTTGCAGCCCCAATTCCAAAGGGTCCAATTCGTTCCAGAAGAATCTCAAGGATTTAGTGCATTCTTGCATTCCCCGTCAGCCCAGGAATTTCAATTCCGATTCTGATGAAAACCAGGTTGACCCGACGGACTTGTGGGTTCATAAGCCCCAGTATCTGGAGAAGAAAGACGAAAACGATCAGTGGAACAGTAATAATAAGGCTTCAGAAAACTGGAGAAAAGTCAAAGACGTCGTTTTTTCGCCGCCGCCGGAATCCTCCGTGGAGATACCGCATTTGGGCGGCGTCTCTTCCCTCGTGCGGAAATGGAGTGATTTCGAGGCGGAGGCGAAAACTAACAATCCCAGAGGAGGCGAAGAATCTTCCATTGACGGAAGGTCCGAGGCTCAGATAAACGAAGAATCTTCAATTGACAGTTGGGAATCCGACAGGACGCCGAAGAGCGGCCCGCCGTCGGATCGCGGGATAGATTCCGACGCTACGGAGAGAGAGAGGATCAGGGTCGCCGATATAATCAGGAAATTGTCCTCCAGTACCGCTGGCGAGAACCATGATCGAGAACCCAGCATTAATGAAGCAGCATTATTACTGCCTCGGATTAGAACATCATCGGATCATCAGCCGGAGCAGCTCCGGTGTTTCACTCCGGTTCTGAACTCTCCCCGCATCATCAGAGGCCGCCAGGCTTTCAACTCTTTTCTTATGCAAGTGGAGCGCGAGAGAGCCATGGAGCTTGAAGGTCTTACACAGCGTAAAGCGGTCTCTAAATTCCAACAGAAAGGCCGCATTCAGGTACCAATAATACTAATCCTATCACCATTTTCCCTAATTCTTGATTGTTGAATTGCTTAACTAGTTTAGCTGAATTGAGCTTCCTTCCATATGGGCGGCTTATAAAGGCCAAATCTAGCACCCAGTGACTAGGCAATTGTTGGGTGGAGGCGGATAAAGGTCAAGTCTAGCACTCGGTGACGGGAGATTATTGGATGGAGGTCGATTTAGGCTAAGTCTAGCACTCGGTGACGGGAGATTATTAGGCGGAGGTCGATAAAAGCCAAGTCTAGCACTCAGTGGAGGAATTATTGAGCAGAGGCCGATAAAGGCCAAGTCTAGCACTCGGTGACGGGGATTATTGGGCGGAGGCCGGTAATTATTGGGCGGAGGCCGGTAAAGGCCAAGTCTAGCACCCGGTAATTAGGGAATTGTTGGGCCTAGGCCAGTAAAGGCCAAGTCTAGCACCCAGTGTCTAAAAAATGTGATGGCGGACTATAATATAAAAAAGTTGCACCTTCGCTACTAGCTATAAGTTTTGGCATAGTGGTAAGCGCTTCATGATACAGGCTGTGCTTCGACTTAAACTCCTAAGACACGGGGCGAAAGCCAGAGATGAGCCACCATCAAGTAGCACCTCGCCTGAATCAAATAGAAAACCGCAATGTTCAATATCCCATCTCAGGTGAGATCCTCAAGAATCATGAAGTTTAATGGTAGTGTTCTTGTATAACCATTGGAATTAGACTGCATTTCTTTTCTATATGCAAACTACTTGTCATTACTGTGATGCTTAAGATGAATGAAACACTTTTAGCTGTTCAATTATTCTTCAATGTGTCATAGCACTGAATAAGTGTATTCCAGGGGTTTACTGTTACACATTAAGCTAGCAACCAACCATGATTAGGTGAAATATTTACTGCTTTGACTGTGATTAAAAATGCTTTTGCATTAACCATGATCCATTTCAGGGAGAGATTCAGTGCTGGAGTTGAGCCCAGAAAAGCTCCTGATAGCAATGCAGAAGCTGGAAAAGTTTCCGAATCCAATCAATCGAGACAAGATCATAGTACCTCAACAAATGGAAATGTTGGACTCAAAGAAGAGAATCATCCTCAAATTAATAGTGATCCTCAAAGAGAGCTGTCAAAGAATAGACAAGAAAACGGCTTGGAAATTCGCCATAGGGAAGCAGTAAATATTGGAAATGTTTCCACATCTTATCAACTTCAAGAAAGGGAGTGTCTCGATGACTTGGTTGGGCCTCACAGAGAGGTAGCAGCAGCACCTGACCCGTTGATCTCACGAGAAGAGGAACTTGAAGTTTATCATAATTGTGAACAAGTTAACTCCACTTTACAGCATAGTGATCCTCAACATCAGATTGAAGGAGCTAGTAATGAATTTTCAATTGATTGGGAAGAGGCAATAGCCACTAGTCAACAACCAGTAGAAAGTTATTATGACTGGGATGATCAACAGTCTGGTTTCCCCCAACAACAAGAATATGATCAAGATTGGATAATCGACGTTTCTCGCCCACGCAGTGAATGGGAAGATCTCAGGCAAGTAAGGTACCAGGAGATGCTTGATCCCTTTGAAAATAATGATATACGAGAACTCCTTCAAAGGTAAAAGCCCCACTCAAACCACTTTCTGCTTTTTGCTGGCTCATTTTGTAGCTCTGTATCTAACAGACTTGAAATTGGTTGAAAATTTGCATTCTATTTGAAATAACTAGCTTTTGCCTCTTTAATAAGAGGATTGGCTTCTCTTCTTACTTTTAGCACTGATGCAATGAAAATTATGCTGTGAATCTTGCATAGCCTCAGAAATATTCCGGTGTTCAGTACTTGCACATAACTGTCCTTTTTCCTGTATGTGTGCAGGAGAAGTGTTTCAAATTTTCTTTCTGGCAGTCTGAGAGACAAAATAGATGAGATTATTATGTCTCGCTCACAAAGAGTAGTGGTGGCAGACTATAAGAGTGAGGACATAGTTCAAGGTGGAGAAGAAGACAAATATGATGAAAGTGGTGATGAGTATGAAGTTGATAGCCAGACTCAAGAACAACCAGAAGACGAAGCTGCAGAAGTAGTCGATCACACTTGGGGCCATAATCTGATAGCAACTACATCCTTACCGCAATCTCAATCAGCTAAGTTATACTCCACACGCCATCCTTCAATCGTGAGTTGTTCTTTTTCATTCTTTTATATTGTTCCGTTCAATCAAAACTTAGTAGATATAATAATATCTATCTTGCATTGCCAGGAAGTAGAACTCATATATGAATTAAGAGAGCATATGGAACGACTCCATCAAGAGATGTCTGAAATACGACGTTCATTAAAGGATTGCATGAACATGCAAGCTAAATTACAAAAATCAATCAAGCATGAAGTTGCAGGTGAGCTTGGAAGATGAGATTTTTATCCTTCAAAGCCAAACACTCTAAATAATTTGTCTAAACACAAATTAAAGATGGTCTCTTGTATAATCATATCCTTTAGATTTCTAATTAGTGGTTTTGTTAATGCAGGTCAAAAGAGTAGGAGGAGGGGTTCGAGCAACGGAAACTGCTGTATTTGCTCTGAGATGAAAATTGATTCTCTCCTGTACAGGTAAACTATATGAGTGTTTCAGTGAGGTAATTGAAAGCCATAATGGTTTATTAGTAATCCTGTGAGCTTTTCAGATGTGGGCATATGTGCACCTGCTTCAGGTGTGCCCATGAGCTAGTTTGGGGCAATGGAAGCTGCCCAATATGCCAAGAACCAATACTAGATATCGTACGTGCTGTATATGCTGCTCCATGAATTGAAGGAGAGTTTACGGTTTACCACAAGTTGTTGCTTCACTGGAGCCTGCCTTAACTCTCCAACTCTCATCTGCCCAGTGAAAAATTTAAATTAGCCAAGGGGGAGGAGGATTTAGTACTGGTGGAGTCTGCCTTAACTCTCTAATTCTGTCCACTGAAGAATTAGCCAAGGGAGAATTTTTTATCTTTTTGAGTGCTTATCCCCTAGGCTTTATTTCTAGCTTGTTTAGCACCCATTTCTCTTTAATGTGCATAGCCAGGGCTGATTGACTCATGAAATGTTCAATAATGGTTTTGTTTGGTAAAATAGTTAGCTTATCAATCAATTTTGACTTATTTGATCACTATTAATTGTTTGACTTGGTTAAATAGACAATATAAGTGTTTGATTAATTAGCTCTTTGTAACAGCTTATTGCTCCAATACGCTAAAATTTAAAAAATTACTCAAAATAGGTTTTTTTGGAAAGTCATTTTGCATGTAATAAGTTATCAGCTAACATCTAATTTACCAAACATCTTTCTACAATCAACTAATGTTATTTACTAGTCAAAGCCACTAACACAATCAGCTAACATCTATTTACCAAACATCCCAATATCTCATCACTTCTAAATTGACTTTGACCATTCTTTAGCCTCTCATTTCATTTTCAGAACAATTAGCAGCATTACTTGCAGATGTGGCCATGTGGGCTAAGGACCCCAAATTAACATTACATCTTTGTTGTTTTCCACTGGACTGGTCCTTTCATAAATCAAGATCTTCCAATTCAACTTTCCCCGTTTCATATATCTACCCTGCAATAAAATGACATCCAGAAAGGATAAGGGTGGAAGTTTCACAACATTGCTGATATTTGGGTGGAATTTTCTAGAGAGTCCTAGTTCTGAGTTCTTGTAGTGGAAGAAGGATTTTTTTTTTTTTTTTTTTTTTTTTTTTTTTTTTTGAGGGGGGATAAAGGGAAAACAAATGTAAAAACTATAAAATCTAGGCTAACACATTCCTATAGCATTTGCCACAAGTCATTAGCGCCTCTAGATTGTTCATCAGCCTCCAGGCTTACTTCTCGAGCATAGCGATATTAAACTCAAGCAAACGTCTAAAGCCTCGATGTAACAAAGATATGATAGTGAGTGTATGGGTGTACAATGTCGTTCTCAAAGTATTGAGAGTTATGGCACGCAATATGTAATAACTAACAATTAGGCACTAGGCTTAAGAAATTAACAAGCTAAGCAACCATAAACAAGACAGAACAAACATATATAAACAAGAGATAATCATGAAATAAAAAAAAATAAGACTCAAGTTAGGGATCACAATATAATAAATGCAAACACATCTATATGATCAGGAAAGAACACATAATCAAGGAATTGGGGAGATGCACGTAAAGATTCCAGTCTAAAAATCACTTTCGTGATAATCTAAACAAGAATTAGGACTAGGAATTGTCTCACTCTCATGGCGTATATATTCTAAGTCCTTCAAACACACTAAACATCTAATCCCCTTATTTCCCCTATTTTCATAGTGGAAATAGGGGGATTATGCAAGGAGTGGCTTAAGATCTTGACTCAACTCTCATTATATTGAGGTTAAAATCCTCCAAAAGATGCTAATGAATGTGGTCAATCAAACATTAACAATAATCAGACACAGTTCCTTCATAATCTCAAAAAACCCTATGTTAGGCATTTCTACCCTTTATCCAGTAATCAGAAATAAAACAACTAAATAGATTATACAACCCTAATTCAAATTCATAAACTAACTACTCATAATTTATATGTATAAATAACACAAAAGCACAAGTATAAAGCATAAATGAAAGAGATAAAAGGGAATTAGAACTTATCTATGGAAATGGAAGATCTAGATAAAGTCTTGAGATTCAAATGTAAATCCTTCAATACATGCTTTAAATATGTTTAAGAAGAACCTAATCTAAGCCTAATCTACCTAAAAGTATGAAAGGAAATGAAAGAAAGCAACTAGGGTTATTCTAGGGGTCGAAACCAAGTAGAAATGAGTAAAATTGCACTTAAATAAAAATGATTGCAGTATATTTTTAAAAAATACCCGGAGTATCGGGTTATCGATCCACAGAGAAGTGGGGTGTATCAAGCACTAGCTACTAATTTATTTTTGTGAAGCTAATCTTAATGATTATCATGGATGGTTGATTAAGCATAAAACTAATAAAGCAAAGTAGCATGTCTGAAAACAATAGAGAGAGAATGAGATTCTTGGGATCCAAGTATTTAATCACCTAGTACTAATCTTATGAACAATATTAAATATGGGTTTAAACAAGTGTGAGAATGCAAAGATGGTATAGAGTTACTCCCGTAATCTCTAACCCTAGTGAATATTCACTCCCGTGATATAAACACCCAACAATATAAGAACAAGCATTCATAATAAATTCCTAACTACTACCATCTCCTGGTGTGCAATAATCAAGAATTAAACTCCCTAACATATATGTCATCTCCCATGGTGCAACAGTTAAGTGCAATTGTGTGTACTTTCAATTATGTCTAACTCCCATTATGACATAAATAAAGCTATGAAACAAGTAATTCGAGCCCTGAACTACTAACAACAACAATATAATCACAATTGCAACACAAATATAAAACTCAAATAATAATATATTAAGAATCTGATAAACAAGGCACATAGGTTCATAAACACCTTTTACCCAAGAATCTCTAATGAAATTTAGCCAAACATGACTAAATTATACATATTTAATAACTTTATTAATTAAATTTATTGTAGACATTTGAAAGCGATAGTCCGTATTCTATCAACGACATAAATGAGATTCGAGAGTAATGGTAAAGTACTTCTTTTCGGAGTGCGTATAACTTTTGTTTTATTGATAAAAAGTATTTTGTTTTGATGATACTATTGAGTTGTGCATGTTTTAATGTTATTATTGTATTAACGTATGAGGATTTTAAGTATTATTGTGTTTTGATGATAGTATTTGCATTGTGTTAAAAGTATTGTGTTTAATTTGATGATAATGTTGTTGATAAATAAATTGTATTGTGGAGTACTGTTGATATGGATTTTAAGATATATATTTTAAGCTGTAACAGGTATAGGAATTATAAAAAAAAAAATTAGAGCTTTTAATTAAAATAAATTAAATAAAAAAAAACAAGTCATCCGCGACCATTCCTAGCTTAAAACGGTCGCGGATGATTGATTAATAAAAAAATAAATAAATAAAAAGGAAACGCGACCGTTTCTAGCTTTAAACGGTCGCGTATTACCTTAGAATTAAAAGAAAAACAAAAATAAATAAATACAATACGCGACCATTTTGGTCAAGAATAGTCGTGTATTACTGACAATGCGCGACTATTGGGAAACGGTCGCGTAAAGTCACGGACTTTACGCGACCCTCGCATAGGCGACTGTTGTACAACGGTCTCGTAATGTCTTTTACAACGGTCGCGTATCTGCAGTTTTGTACTACTGCCAAGGGATTTTCCCAAATCTCCCTAGCTTTCTTCATGCTTCCAAAGACAACTTGTAGCTCTTGATTCTCTTCTTTCTTGTCTCCAAAACACAGCATAGGACCTTTAGGGTTGAAGGAAGATGGGCCTTTTATAGCGGGAGTCAAGTACGGATAAATTAGGAAGTTTCCACGCCACTTTCCAAATTCTGATTTTTCTACTGTCTTCACGCACAATTTGCTGAAATTTCTCGACGCGTTGAGTTTGGCGCTGCATCACAGATTGTATCCCTTTGAGTCTTATTTCCAATGGCGCAAGAATCACTTGAATCGGACATTCCTAGAGTGAGATATATATGATCAAAATACCAAGGTGTTGCCAAATTCAGCGGGAATTACAACTCTTTGGTCTTTTGCTCCACTTTTCCCTTGTTTTGTTCTTGTGATCAAATTCATTGAAAGTACCACTCTTTGGCTCTCTTTGAAGAATTTTAGCTACCTCCTTAGCTTCACCTTGACTTTATTTTGGCTCCAAACTTGTCTTAGAACTTCTCTTGCTTTTGCAATTGACCTACAATGGTTCCAAAACACTAACAAACACCGTAAATCATTCAAAACAAGTGCAAACCATATCTTAATTAGAAAACAAGGGAATATGCAATTAAAGTAAAAATTTCATGAACTTAATCCCAACAAATATATTCAAACTAACACAATAAACATGTACAATTAAGCTCACAATAAAAAAAATAGGGGATCGGATAGCTCAATGGGCGACAGCACGGGCATGAGAGCTCCTGTGTCCAACACGAGCAGTCCCATGGGTATGCAAGCACCTGTGGAACACCCCTCTCCAAACCTTCAAACTTTTTTGTTTCTCGCACGGGCTGGTACAGGCACATGGGAGCACCCGTGTGACTGTTAGCTCTGTTTTGACCATTTTAACGTCAGAATTATGTTGGTCTTGAGAGTGTACAAAGTCTAGGATGTGGGGGAGGGGGGGGGGGTTTGAATATACTTTTTCAAAAAATTAACTTAAAATATTTTCATATAGTTTTGTAAAAATGGCTTTTAATTAAAACATGTTTTTAAAAAGAGTGTCTTACCAGCTGGTTTGCTAGTACAAGTAGCGGATCGAAAGTCTAAGAATATTATAACACGTTGAGTCAGTTGAAAACGGTGTGCAAGTGTGTGTAGGATTGATTCAATCAGCAAGATAAACAAAAAAAGTTCTGAAAAGTGAAGTGCATAAATTAAAAGAGATAGACACAAAGATTTTTATAGTGGTTCGGTCAATCGCCTAATCTACTCTCCTCCTTATCATCTAAGGAGGTTCCACTAATATTCAATGTAACTATAGTGGAAAGCTACGCAATGTGTCCACAAAGCACTGCTAGCAAAGATTCCTTTGATCTAGAAGTCCCATCCAATGATCTTCAGCACTTGGTTCTCTACTCCAAGGGTCAGCTATGTAATCGCCTTGAGCAAAAAACCCTCCATGTAACACCCCGTGTTACGGCCTTCAATCCCGGATTAATTATTAAATTAATCCCGTTAATAATAATTAAATATGATTTAATTCGGTTAGGTTTCCTTTAATTAATTAATAAAGGTCCACCATGAACCATGGACCCTTGCCTAAATTAGAGTCCTAAGCCTATTAGGAATAAAGAAAGTAAACCCTTTACTATTCAGATTCTAATTAGGAATCCTAGACCTAGTTATCTATTATGAATAAAGGAAGTAGGCCTTTTACTATTCAGACTACGATTAGGATTCCCTTTAATTAATTAATATGGTCCACTATGGACCATGGACCCTTATCCCTAAACCCAATCCTTAGTTCCAAAAGGAATAGAATTAGCAAGCCTATAATATTAGTTCCTAATTAGGACTCCTAAATATATAAATAAGGGACTTAGGAGACACCTAGAACTGCCCACACGCCTAGACGCCCCATCACCCCAGGAGAGCTCCAAGAATTCCCTTAGAAGAAAGCAAGAAAGCTTAAAGAAAGATCCTTCATAGCCAAGGAATTAATTAAGGCTAATAGGTAACCCATGTCTCAACAAAACCTATTTTCATAGCTATGATTCCCCCTTAGGGTTTCCCCCATATTATTGTGTATTGGCGAGATATGATGATTATTATTGATGTTTGATGTGATGGTCCCATGAGGGATCTTGATGATCTTGATATTGGGAGATTCTTGATGATTATGGAATTCTTGACGATTATATAGAGTTCTTGATGATTATGTGTTGTTCTTAATAATTGTGTGATGCTCTTGATGTTTATGTGTTATTCTTACCGAATCTTGCAATTAGAAGACGAACCGTATACTTGTTGATATAAAAGTGATTAGAACCCTAGGTTGTATCGTATGATCTTATTCTTGGATTATCGGGTGGGGAAATCGCATGTTTGGGTGTTGATTATATTTAGAAAAGCATGATAGGTTATGTGCCGTCCGTTTCTTGTATTTGATTCGTTAATTGTCTACGTGTTGTCGTTAATTGCGTTGTGAAGTGTCTAAGCATGGTTTCGGGTTCCACAACGGTTCCCGGGACGAAAACTTGATGAAAGAGTCAGTGGGGGGTAGGGGACCCGCCACCTACCCACGGCCGAGAACACTGTTCCGGCAGCGGGCAGCAGGCGGGCGGGCAGCTGCCCGCCAGCGACCCGCTGCCCGTAACAGTGACTCCGGCGGGCAGCCGGCGGGTGACCCACCACCCACCGGCTACCCGCTGGAATCTTTCCCCCTCGGGACCCCGGCTTCCCTGTTTGATGTTTCCCCGATCCCCGTGGTGTCCCAACGGACCCCGTTTGTCGTGCCCATGTCTAGTTTGATATTTCGGGTACCGTTCGTAGGTTTATATGAGTCTATTATATTGCATGCTAGTCGAATCGGTATCCCGTTGACCTAGGTGGAAGAAGTATGAACCCCTTAGGACTATTCTTAGTACGTGATGGATCACGCATAAGGTTGTTATACGCTTTGTTCCCCTTCCCAATGTGTAATGTGGGTTGCATGTGCTTGCTACGTGTTATGTGTGCGTGTTATCCCAATTCGGTTGCGATCGGATTGGTTATCCTGAGCTGCGGTTCAGAAGCCGGCTACAGTCAGATGGGAATTCCTGGCTGCAGTCGGATGACGGTATCCTGGGCTGCGGTCCAGAAGCTGGTTGTAGTCAGATGGGAATTCCTGGCTACAATCAGGTGACATCTTTCCTGAGCTGCGGTTCAGAGGCTGGCTGTAGTCAGATGGGAATTCCTGGCTACAGTCAGGTAACACACACTCTTGGGCTGCGGTCCACTGTTTGGTTGCGATCAAACATTATGATGAGCTGCGGTTCATCGGTCGGTTGCGATCGACCCCTCCGTGTTGCGATACGGGGCAGGGTGCTGCGGGGCCGTGTCAGAGCTATATGCGCTGACCCTCATGTATGGGCATGCGATTGGTCCTGTGGCGCCAACAAAGTGTGCTATGTGTTGTGATACGGATAAGCTGTGATTATGAGTATCTTGGAGAAATGTGACTGTGGGATTTGTGTTGGGGATGGATTATGATGGGTGGTGATCATTGTTTATGCTTTGCCTTATCTACCTTATCTGTTGTGAACTGCATATGCTCGTTATAACTGTTGCTTGTGTCTGGCCTTATCTGTCGAGTCATTCCTGGTTTTAAAGCTAGAGTTCGTAGGATATATCTTCATGCTCAAAATGGTTTTCGTATATCTATATATATCTCTATATGTATTGTATTTCAACGCGTTGGAGTGGGTTACCAGCATCTCTCGCTGAACAGATATATTTGGCTTTCAGGCACTGAAGATTAAGTCACTGGAGTGCGCTAGAACTTAGAAGTAGATAGTTTCCCTTTTGGCCTGCGTGCCACGTTTACGTATTTACGCTTTGAGGATATTAGTTAGTTAGCCTGTGCACTTGGGTTCTCTAGCCCAGGTGTGGCATAGCACCCCGAACGCTTGTAATTATATCTTGGGATTTAATAAGATTCTACCTTTATTATAAGTTTTAAATGTCTTGAAAATCTGGGGTGTTACACTCCAACACCTGAGGATTCGAGACAAAGGGTTTCTCGTGAGGTTTAAGGTATTTTGATCCATCTCTATCTTTACATTGAGAGCAATCTTGGGGCAATACTCCATCTTATTTGAATCTTGGACTAGATTCATATCAATTTGGTATTCAGAGCCTAGGTTTGTCTCATTATCATTGGAAATTTGGTTTCTTTGGTTCCCTAGGTTTATCTCGTTCTTATCTTACATACTACTTTTTTCGTGTCTTTTTCATTAAAAAAAAAATCCCAAAAAACTTTTCTTTTGCATTCTTAATTGTGTTCTTGAATCTTGATACATGTTCTCCAGTTTCTTGAAAAACAATCCCGAAAGTGTTTTCCCTTTTTCCCGTCCAATATCAACGAGACCTCACACCTCCTAAGCACCATATTACCACATATTCTATCAAGAAAACAAACCCATCTCACCCTTACCTATATCCAAAGCGCACTTACGCGCAATCACGTCTCAATCACACCCTGTCCAGATTTCCGCGAGCTGTGACCAGTTTCAAAGAATTACCTATATCTCGAGATCCACTGGTTAGTTTTATCTGAAATTTGGATATATTGTAGATCTCTTCTGGGGCGTTCGTTTGATATATTATACACTGTCTAATACCTTCTAGTTAGTGAGATATTGATCTTCAAAGTCAGGGCATTGTTTCTGTTTTTTCTAGGCGATTCTTGAAATTCTTGATTCTGTTTTGAAGGGGTTGTGTGGATCCTCTTGGTCCGAAATTTTTGTTGATATTTACAGTAGTTATTTGGGGGTTACTTATCAAAAAAAATCATAAAAAAAATTCAAGAAAGTTGAAAAAAAAAAAAGAAAAAAAAAGGAGAAAGCAATAAAGAAGAAGAATAAGGTTGGGGAAAGAATTTGGCTGGTAGGAGAATTTTGGAGGGACAAGGAAGGGGAAAAGTATACGGTTGGAAGGAGTTCTTGATAGATTCCTAATTGGTTGTGGTACACGTGAACCCCTTTTATATTCTATTTGTCTCTATCTTTTGATATTGGTCTTGTATATCTTTCTACCATACTTCCTTCCTTAGTTTCCTTTTTCTTTCAAATCTTGTTTAGTTTCTTTGCTTGTATTGTCCTTTTTCTTTGCTTCTTGCTCTCAATTTTATTACCTACCTCGCGATACACCCTTACTCTCAAAGGCTTGTGAAGTCTTCCAAGGTACGTTTTCTTGAACTTTGAGGTTGAATCCATATCAACTGGAGTACCGGACTAGAATTTTCCTTTTTGGAAAAAGGCTTGTGAGAGTATCTGCCACCTTGAGCGATACACGAGTGGAGTGTGTGTTTGTAAGAGTGTGTAGTGCACTCCCCAAAAGCCATATAATCCACCTCTTACTTGCGAGCTGAGAATAGTGAGGGAGCGAGCCAACTTTTTGGTTTCACTAACGTGACTACTCACACATCTTCTTGTTTTTAGATATTTTTTTTCGTTTACAGATGGCTCAACAAGTTCCAAACTTGCCGCAGAAATTAGAACAAAAAATAGACAGGTTACTCAAACGAATGAATAATTTGGAGCAACGCTCACAACAAGTGCAACCAACACACAATGATGAGCGACACCTGCCACCAGTAGGAACTCTTTTTTATTTAAAGCAATTTTCTGATCTTACAAAAATTAGGCTAGTTTCTACATCTTTTAAGGGGTATGCATTATCTTGGTGGCGAAAAAAAATAGAGAGAGAGTTGCTAATTTTATTCCCTATGAATCTTGGGTTCAAGTGAGGGAAGATATGCGTCTAACCTTTCGTCCTAAATCTTGTTTCTATGATCTTGAAAGAAAATTGCAGGGAACCGTGCAAGGAACAATGTCAGTTGATGAGTACCACCAAACTATAAATATTTTGCTTGAACAGGGCAACATACATGAAGAAGAGGCAAAAACTATTGCTCGTTTCGTACATGGATTGAACTTAGAAATTCGATGTGGAATGAGTATTCAGAGATATGACACCCTTTATGATGCCTTGTATGCTGCACGTGAATCTGAGGCAAAAATCAAAGAGATGAAAATGTACAAGGCCAACATTGGTGCATCAAAATGGAACAACACTTGTTCCACCTCTCAAAGGTGTGATGAACGTCCTCTTCCAAGAGATGATTCACGAGACAAAGGTAAAGAAAAGGTAAGTGAGGCAGTGAAGCCTCAACGTGATAGAGAATTGATTTGTTATAGATGTAATGGGAGAGGCCACATAGCTCGTGATTGCCCTAACAAGAGGATAGTTAAGATAACAACACAATCTGAAAATTTTACTTCTTGTCTTGAATATAAATCTGAGGATGAGGTTTGTGACCATTTTGAAACCCCCAATGAACATGTTGAGAGAGAACCATTCATACCTTTAGATTCTGATTCTAAATATGTTGATAGTGAGTCTTGTCATACTGTTGTTGTTAAGAAGGTTTTGAATGTTCACCCTTTAAAAGAATATGAGTCTCAAAGAGAAAATATATTTTGTGCTAAAGGGTCAATTAAAGAGAATGCTTGTGCTATGGTAATAGATTCTAGAAGTTGCACAAATGTGGCTAGTGCAACTATGGTTAAATTTCCCCAGTTACCTTTGCTTAATCATCCAAATCCTTATTGTTTGCAATGGTTAACTGATGTAGGAGAAGCTAGAGTAACCAAACAGGATCTTATTCCTTTATCTATTAACAGTTACTCTGATGAAATCTTGTGTGATAATATCCCAATGCAGGTTGCTCATATCTTGTTAGGTAGACCATTGCAATTTGACAGAAAAATAAGTTCTGATGGAATGAGGAACACTTATGTGTTTCACATGAATGGAGTTACATATTTCTTGTCTCGTTTGTATCCTAAACAAGTAGAAGAAATTCAATTGACATTGATGCAAGCTCTCAAACCAGCCTCAAAGAAGGAAGAAATCATAGAGAGAAAAGTGGAACCTCCATGTTTGGAATTGCAATCACCACTCCAATCCTCTAACTCAGTTTGTAGCTAAACAAAGGGACCACAATCAGTGATACAGTGGAAAGGACCAGCCCAAGGTGTCAAAGTGCAACATCTCTTGGTAACTAAAAAGGATAGTATGCAAGAGAAAGGAAGGGGAGTCACTTTATACTCACTTTTATTCCAAAAGCATGCATTATTATTCTCTAGATTTCTTTGCCATATTTCTATTAATGACGTGCTTGCTAGATGTGTTAGAAATTTGTTTGCCTCCATACATCCAAGATTCCTTAATTTTGATTTTACTAAAACTTTGTTTGATAGAGATAAGGAATCACTGGAAAGTTATAAGGCACATTTGAAAACTTCTTATGTGAAACACTACTTGCTCAAGGGGTTTTGGTTCACAGTCAATGGGATTGGCACTTTTTGCTTTGTTTTGGGCAATGATTTAATTGTTGCTTCACATAAAGGACACTTTGGTTTTCCAAAGAGTGATGATGTTTTGCATGGATATTTTCATTGGCCAAAGAAGAAAAAAGATGTAGAATCTTATGTTCATAATTGTGCTACTTACCACCACAATACATCTAAAACATTACTTGATATTTCCATGGATTTTGTGTTTGGTTTAGCCTTAAGCTCTAGAAGGAAAGATGTTGTGCTTGTTAAAAATTCAAACAAGATGGCTAAATTTAATATGTCTCGTTTTGCTGATCTATTACTATCCAGAATGTTTAAATTCCATGATGTGTCATTAGACTTAATTGCCTTACTTGTTGATTGTAGGATGATGATTGGAGCGACTCGTGTCAAGCACCCCAAGAAAAAGTTCCATTAGCGTGATAAAACAGAAAGTGAGCTTGCTACTTTGTCTTTCATTGAAGATTTGGATTCGAGGACGAATCCTTTTCAAGAATGGGAGAATAATAGGAACCAGCACACACGGAATCCAATAAGGGTCTATAGTGGGCTCATCACAAGGCCAAAAAGTACATCCTTAAAGCATCATTGGTGGAAAAATCAAGGAATTCCAATAATAATTCCATTCGATAGAGGAAAGTATTATAGTGGCCCGTTTCAAGTGATGTCACGGATCGAAGACAATGTTTATAAGATTCGAGGTCGAATCATTTTTCAAGAAGGGGAGGATGATGCGGCCCAACATAATGAAGATCCATTAAGATTACAAATTGGGCCAATCACAAGATCCGAGGCCCAAATCAGCTTTATTATTTGTGGTCATCATTTATTTTAAATTGTTTAGGATTAAAGAGAAAACACTAGTTGTATTTAGAAAGGATTCCTTAAATCCTTTTCTAAATAAAACTCTATTTACTTGTTTTCTAGATTAGGTTTAGGACTCTTTTTCCCATTGTATTTAGATTACAATGCTGCCCTATACCTATAAATAGGGCACATCCATATCAGTTTTGAGGAGGCTTTAATTCAATAAAATTCTTAAGTTTTTCTTTACACTTGTGTAAGAAACCTTATGGCTAATTGTGGACTCAATTAGTGGCTAGTCGTGGACTCGACTAGTAAATTGATTCGTGGACTCGAATCAATCTTACTTTTTTCAACCTTAGATTTAGGTTCGTGGACTCGTTCTTGAATCGAAGGAAACTAGATCCGACTCTAGTTGATTGAAGATTGCAACATCGAGGTACTTGAAGCTACATGGGATTCTTCTAAGTCTTTGAGGATTCGAGACAAAGGGTTTCTCGTGAGGTTTAAGGTATTTTGATCCATCTCTATCTTTACATTGAGAGCAATCTTGGGGCAATACTCCATCTTATTTGAATCTTGGACTAGATTCATATCACTGAAGATATCAAATGATCCAGTTTTTGTTCCCTGTTGTATTCTGTATTACAGATTACAAGCCATTGTTTCCAACAATCTATAAGCTTTAAATTTATAAACATGTGATCATTGGTCTTGCCTTGAAAGTTTTGAAGGCAAGATGTCTGGCGTGAAAGAACAGTTTCCCATTACGATGTTTGCATGGTGTTCATGGCAGGTCGTGTGCATGCAGTACATATGGATTTGATCCATGTTATGCAGTCTATTTTCATCTTCACAAAAATCATGGGGTATCAAGTTATGCCAAGATGATTAGTGAGATGTGAAAATGGTTTTATATAAATAAATCATTTATTAGCAATGATTTAATTGGCATGAGAAGATGTGTACTTCCCTAGAGTGGGTGTGTGGTTTTAGCGCATCAATGGCCGGAAGATATGGATTATCAAGGCATATACAAGTTACAGGATGACATCGGTACAGTACCTTTTATATCTTTGTCTCGGCCTTGGCAGGTACGTAAGTTTTATTTTACTTACTGGTTAAGTTCTAGATTATGTCTAGAAGATATGCATGCGATTCTTTTGAATTTTGCATAGCCTGGCCTGTTAAATACAAGGATATGTTTATGCATGTTTATAAATATTTTTATATTGAGACTCTATCTCGGTTGCATGCATAGTATACAAGATACATGTATAATATGTTGGATCTTGGTGTGCTGTAAATTGCCAAATTTGGTGTAGTTTGGTGTTGTAAATATTTCTAGTATCATTTGCATGGATACAGAGTTGCATAATGATAAGATGGAATTATTTTTATTTTTTCATGCATGAAATATTGGTATTTTAGCACACGAATGTTTTTATCCTTGTGAAAGTTTTTGAAATATTATGTTATTAATATTTCTATTAAAGACAGAAATGCCTTCGAAATATTCTAATACATTTCTAATGAAGGCATGTAAAAAGTTTTATGCATGAAGTATGTATAATGAAATTCATAAAATTTATTAATGCCTTTAACACAAACTTTCTCATATTGAGAATGTGTTAAAATTTGAAACCCAAAAAGTTTACTAGTTTATCCAGTATGACTGGCAGTTAGCAGTGAAAAGAAAGTTTAAATTTAAATCAAGGATTATGATTTAAGTTGGTATGATTCTTCAGTTTAGAAGAAACATGAAATGTTAAAAGCTTAAAATCAAAATGGTTTATTCTCCAAAGTTGATGTTCTCTGAATGGAGGAGGTTTATTCTCTAAAGTTGATGATGTCTCAAATAGAGGAGGTTGAATTTTTATTTTAAGAAGTCTTCACTGCTAATAAGTTCAACATGAATGATTGAAATTCTTGGTTGTAGAATTTGCAGGATATAAATATTTTTTGATTAGGAACCTATTAAGTGGGTTCCGGTTATAATCAATTAAATATTTTATTTCACCAGTTCATTAATAGGATATTAAAATTATATCTATCATCATGTTCAGTTAGCTAAGTGGATTAGATTAAAAGGAATTTTGATATACTTGAGTAAAACCATTAATTATGGTTTAGTATATTTAATAGAAATTTTCATCCTGAAAAAGATATTATAATGCCAGTTGAATGTGTAATCATGAAACTTGTTCGTCATTTAGTAGATGGATATTTCTACTTGGAGAAGGTGTTGTTTTATGGGTTCTAAAAGCAAAGTTTCTTTTTCAACTACGACATCTGAATTTCTTGTGTTGGCTTTGACATGAAAGAATTTTATTAGCTAAGGAATTTAATTATTTAGATTCCGGTTTGGCCAAAACCGATGTCACCAGTTTAGTACATTATGACAATGCTACTACACTGGCCATATCATATAAACAAGTGTTTATAATGGCAAGTGAAGGCACATGGGCTTGAGATTTAGCTATGTGGAAAATCCTATGTAATAGTGTTGTAGCACTGGACTTGGTACAGTCCCGATTTTAACGGATCCGTTGGCAAGAGTTCTTGCAAGGGACATGGTTCATCGGAAGGGATACAGAAAGCCTAAATTAAAATTGCAAGTGAAGGAAAGCTCAACTCACGTCTAAGTTATTACGTTAGACCTTGAGTTCAATGTAGATGAGTACTTCATTTTGTGATTTGCAAGCATCAAAAGTTTAATTAAAATTGTATCCAAAGAAAAGGTGATGCTTGGTTCTGCATTGTTGTAGGGATGAGGTTTTACTCTTAACTGATCTTTTGAAAAAATGCAAGATGCAGTGCATGAGATAAAAATTAGCCTCTGTGAGCATGAAGTGTGGCCGCTTCAAACAAGTTTGGGCTTTACTTGGTATGTGCTCATTATTGGATACGGACACATGGCCTTAATAGTGTCAAGTTACAGTGAGTTGTAATGACTGTAAAACTTGTGTGTGTTATATCTACGTTTCTTCAAAGAGACTGCGTGATTCAAGGTTCGTCTATCACTGCAATCCGAATTAATGTAACACATATAATACTATGTGAAAGTTCAATCTCTAAGACACTTTCATTTATGCATGAGTTTTGGATTTATCTTGGTAAAGTATTAGTCTTTACTATATAAATGGAGGAGGAATGTTGGAAATTTATATAGTAATGGAGATTAATGTTTCAGATGAACTACCATGAAAGCTTAAATAATATTTGGAGTTGTGGAGTTGTAAATATTATTTTAGTTTGGTAGAAAGTTAATTAAAATACTGGGAGAAATGTATATAGTTAATATGCTTGAGAGTATATAGCTATATGCTTGTGATATATAGCTAATATGCTTGAGAGTTATAGCTAATATGCTTGAGAGTATTAATGCATGTTTGGATATTTTCATGCGTAAGGTTTTGGGGCATTTTGAAGCTATATGCTTCAAAACTACACTTAACGTGCTTGGAATATGCACTTTACGTGCTTGGAATATGCTCTTCTATTTATGCATTTTGAAGCTATATGCTTCAAAGTTACACTTACCATGTTTGGTATATGTAGCTGTATGCTTGAGATTATTGAACTACATATATGGATATTATTTATATTTATTCTTTGCATGTTTTCATGCGTAAGGAATATATATATATATATATATATATATATATATATATATATATATATATATATATATATATATATATATATAATTTTGCATACAGTTACTGACTCAAAATAATTTTATTATTTCTCCAGATATATCAATCAGGATATATATTATCTTATGGAAGTTGAGTTTTAAATCATAGCAACTTCCATGTAACTTCTCCAAACAAATATATTTTTCATCTATAAATATATTGGAGAAACATCTGAAAGGAACAATGCAATTTACAGACATTTTACATGTATATTTACAAGCAATTATTTTGCAGGAAACTAAGATACTTCACAAGCTTACATCTCTACAGGGAATTCTCAAACAAAGCAACTTGAGAATTTCATTCATCTTCTTGTATCCCATAAGATTAAATCTTGAACCTTGTTGCTTTTATTGAGGGAGATTTAAAGCTTATAGGAAAGTGATTACACGCCTGAAGATATCAAATGATCCAATTTTTGTTCCCTGTTGTACGTATTCTGTATTATTGTTGTATCTCAAATGTATTACAAATTACAAGCCATTTTTTCCAACACTTATCTATTAAAACTCATCCGGGCTTACAAGCATGAAATATGTTGTAAATGTGAAATCCAAGTCTATTCTATGGCTCTAAGATAAAGTTCCAATAAGAAATGAAAGAAAATATGCTAGGGTTCAAACTCTCCCTAAAAACAACATAAATACGAAACAAGGATCGGCGCACACACGATCACAGGTACAACCCACTGCATGGCCATGGCTAAATCTGGGTTAGGACATCTTTAGGATAGATTTTTATTTTTATTTTTTGAAAAATTAGGATAGAATTTTGATTGTACTAAATATTAGAATTTTGATCATAATAAGGAGGGGTGAACCCCGAAAGGCCGTCTATTGCCCTCTCTCAACATTGCTTCTTTGACAAGGAATACCGGCTCTGTCCTCCCTCAACGACGGATGAGTATGCATTAGGGGGTCACTTAGCTCCGCCCAAAACAAATATTAGAATGTTGATTATACTACCATACATTTTTTTATTACCTAAGCTAGCCAAACAAATTATAGAATATTTTAGAGAAAATTTCAATTTTAGTCTTATGACTATAGATGTCTTGTTAATTTCAGTCTTCGACTTTTAAAAGTGTCAATTTAGTACCTTGACTATATAATTTTTGTCAATTTTGGTCACTCCAGTCAAATTGTTGGCCAAATTTCGCCGAAAAATTTTAATAGTTGAAATGATGAGGATATTTTAGCCATTTCACATCTCTTTTCTTCTTCTCCTACGAGTCTATCATATTTCAGTTGTTTCCGGCGAGTTCTCCCGACTTCGAAAGTACAGGCGAAGCGGCTCAAGGCCTCTTTTAAAACCAAAGTGGCCTTGAAGAAAGGAAACACTAGTACAAAATTGAACATAGAAGATTGACCATAGGCCACCATTATTAAAAGAATGGTTGTCTAATCTCAGCCCAAAAATTTGCGTGGCAATTTTGTAAATAAGTGATCAATAATCCACCACCGTTATTAGTTGTAATGGTTGTCCATTGTATTTTTTATTTATTTAAAAAAAAAATGATTTATAATAGGCAACCATTTCTAATAGAAATTTTTTTGAAAGTTACTGGTCCTATTACATTGTAGTATGTGTTCATATACTTTCTCAACCTACTGAAACACAAAGAACCAATAATGCCTCCACTGAGGCTCGAACTCATAATCTTCCAAATGGAAGTTCAAAGACCACATAGTCCTGGTCATTTCTAATAGAAATGGTTGCCCTTAAAATAACAATTGTTTTATAATAGACAACCATTTCTAATAGAAATGATTGCCTAATATTAACCCTAGTTCTATTACCTAAATAAGAAATCGATCGCATCTCAGATCAACAATCTTCATCCAAAGGTCGATTGCATCTCAGATCGAACCACCGCCGTCTCCACCGCTATCGAACCACCGCCGTCTCCACTGCTATCGAACCACCGTCAACTACCGTTTACCACCGTCTCCAACAGATCTACCACCATCTACCACCGTCTTCAACACTTCAGATCTTCGAACAACCCGCTTCAACCATCGCACAGCTTCCACCGGCTTCACGTCGCACCACTGGCCACCATCGCTCACAGCCACCGCGACAAAGCATGCCACCACCGTTGCACACCCACCACCGCGACGCCGACGCCACAGCCAACCACCACGCCATCGATCTGCACCCCTCCCTTGCCCTGCGACGATGGCGGCCTCCCTGTGGCGCTGCCGGCTCCGATTAGGTAGGGTTTTTTTTTTTTTTTAATAATAATATATTAATTTTTTATTATTATTTTAGATAAAATGTGATATTTTATGATTTTTAAAAATTTTATTTCGAATTAATATTAATTTGTGATTAATTTTATTTTTATATTTTTTTATATATTGTTTTATGTTGAAAAATATTTAAAAAATACTCCGTATGAATTTTGATGAGTATAATACTTATTATTGTTCTTGAGCTATGGGAGAACTCTTGTGTTCTCATGTTATAAACTAACAATTGTCATCTTTTCCTGACTTGTACGAAATGGCTAGCTTTCCATATAACAAGGTATCATTCTAACATTGCCTGTTTTGTTAGGTCTGACAAGCTTCTCACCGTGCCAAGTGAGCCGAAATTCCGTATTACACAGCATAAGAAGATCAAAAGCTGCGATGAAATGTTTGGGTAATAGCTCTACAACTTTAATACATGAAAAAGGGAGAAAAGAAAAATAAGATTAACTACTCGATGACATTAAATATTCTAGTGGATAAAATAACTTGAGTGATTGACTTTATTATGATGTTACAGGGGAGAAAATGAAAAGTGGGGAGACACAGATCAGCATTTGTCCTTTTAAGTGCTGTAGTGCAGTTTGAAATGTGTCAAAGCATCAGAACATATTACTAGCTTTATCTCATACATTTGTTCATTTTTGGTGCTTCCATAAATCAATAACAAATTTAGCTCTATTCTTCATTAGGAACTCACATCTGTGTTAGAGAATATTAGGAACTCACATCTGTGTTAGAGAATAGAGATGGTGGAACTCACGTACACAAAATAAATAAATACATAAATAAATAAAGAGACATTATTTATTGTAAGCTAACATATTTGTTAAGAGAGTTTTCCCTAAATGAATAATTTTGGACTCTGGCTTGTTTCATTACCTAGGTAGAAGTTCAAAGGTGGGACACTTGCAGTTACATGGAACTATTTAAGACAGTCGATGAATTCTTATCTCTCTCAGCCTAACCCAGTAACTGCTAGGTGGGAAAGTGAAGACCATTTGCGAGATCCAAACTTCCAATTGGATGCTTTTAGGGTGAGCATTACCTAAGCTGCCTGATAGAGAAATGTTCTTTCTTTGGTTCAATTCCTGTAACAGTGTAAGTATTTTCCCTAAATACAATATGTTATAATATATTGTATTATTGGGTGGCTGTGGTGCAAGTAGGAGATTGAGTCAATTAGTGACTTAATCTGTTATGCACCTCAGGATATTCAGTTAAGCTTTAACTGAATATCTGCCTATGTTGATGGCATGTAGGCTTCTAAGCAAAAGAGTCCTCCCACAGCTCCCGAGTTCAGGACACGCACCATCACGTATTCGGGAGAGAAGTGGTAGACAAAACGACACTAACCTTTATTCTGCAGGTTTACCATCTCGTGGCAATACCAACGACTATGGCTGGGGATATTTGGGCGATCCTAAAGCTTGCGCTGTAACGAGGCAGGTTACTCGTTTACTACAGTTTGTGTTAGTCTTAATATTATTATCTAACATTTGGTATCAGAGCCCTACAAATCTCTGTCTGGTTGTTTGTATTATTGAATACAAAAATTCTTTTATCGAAATTTTGTGCTGATGGAATTGAGGTTTATTTTGATTATTGAATCAAAATTACATCCTGCTTTAAGGTTATTGCTGGATTTATTTTTTCTTGCATTAATCGTTTTTTTTTTTTCTTTCGCATGAATTTGTCTTTCGCCAGACTGGTTGTCGGCGACTACGAGCATACGTGCATATCGGCGAAGGGAGGTTCTCCGGTTTTCGTCGAGACAGTTTCTGGACATGGAGACGTCGGCGGCGAGCGGCGATTCCGAGCAACATGGCGTTCAGTGCTGCTGTCGGTGGGGCTTCGGCTATGGTTCTCCGCTATAAGGACACCGCCATGGACGCAGCGGCGGATGGCGAGGAGGACAGACCGCAGAGCGTCGCCGGTTGCCATGAGAACGACGGCGAGGAGGATGGTGAAGGCGGGCTGGTGTCCGGCGACGCGCAGAGAGATGTTGCGACGAAGATAGACCGCAAAGCGGTGCTGGTTTCCCGGCTTGTCACTGCTGTCTCTCTCATTAAGGTCGCACTAGCTCCGGCCACCTCTGTCTCTCTCCGATCGCTGCTCCTCAAGATCAAACGGCGCTGGTTCCGACAGAACAGAGAAGAGATGTCGGCTTCTTCGCTGGTTTTCCGGCTGGATGGTGCGCTGTTGGAAGAAGATGGACGGCTCGTCGCTGCTCCTCAAATTTAGGTGGCATCTTCATCCGGAGAAGGTTGCGATCGTTCCTGGTACGTCTCCTATTCATGCAATTATCTATTATTTACCATATATTTATATTTGCCATACTTAATAATTATATATTTATATATATTAATTTTGGTAATTGGTAATTATTTGGTTTTATATTGCCATATATTAATATTACCTTAATTAATATTATAAATAATTTTGGCAAATGGTAAATATTAGTAATTGCTTAATTTTTGAAATAATAATGCCCTTTAGTTATTCTTTAATTTTGGCATTAAAATTTTCAAATTTGAGTTCAGATTAATTGTGACATTATTTGTGATTGAATTATTGTTATTATAGTAATTCTTGCTACAATTAAATAATTATTATTCATTTTTGAGCAAATATGAAGTTTTGATTTGCTATTTGAATTTTAATTGTATTTTGAGAGTTGTACTAATGCCTTTTTTAGTTTTCTCTCAATTTTGGCATTATATTCACAGTTAAATTATTATTCAATTTTGAGCAAATATTAAGTATTAAATTTGCTACTTGAATTTTAATTTAATATTGATGTGCATATTAAAATTGCTTGAATTATTGCAATTTGTTTAGTATTTATGAGTTAATTATATATTAATTTGCAAAATCCAAACATGCTTTGTATATTTTTTAAATTATTTTATTATAATTGTACATTTAGAAAATCATTTATTAAAGTTGGATATAGCATATTATTAACTCATAGATTTTATATTAAATATCATTCAATTTTGGATCCTTAAGCTAATTTTGGACAATATAGCCTATTAAGTTAGTTTGTTGGTTTCTCATTTAATTTTGAGCATATTTTAGTCCTAATTTTCACTTGAGACTTTAAAACCTATTTTGAACAAGCTATTTAGGACCTATCTTGGTCAGTATGGATCCTACTATTATTTGATTGATATTTTAATAATAATTGTAGCACATTCTTTTTATTTTGATTATAACATGTTTATTTAGTTTCAATTATTACTAACTATCGTATTTTGTTAACGGTATTTATCGTTAGTGATAATATAATGTTTGGATCTATTTCCATATTAGAGCATTTATCATTCATGTTATAATTAACTTGGGACATTAAGGTTTATGGGTCTGACTTAAACAATTTTGTGCTATAATTATTATCATTGTTTGATTTTGAGTCATTCAGTATCTAAGGATTACAATTACCACTTGAAGTCATTAAGACTTATAATTATTGTTTTGGCCGTTAAAAATTATAACTATTATTTAAGTTAATTATGTTTTTAATCTATTAATAGTTTTCAGGGCCTTAACAATAATATTCTGTTTTCTTAATGGTAAGCAATGTACATAGTTATGTTGCCTTTACATTATAGGTAATTTGGTTATACCTTAATTTTAGTCTCCGACTCATTACAGTCTTGATTAATTATTATGTGGTAAATTTAGATTAGTATTTAGCATCCCTTAATTACAGTTTTACATTTATTGTAATTATTATTAATTTACATTATTAATTAATATTATTAAATTTAGGGGCTAATCTCATTTATTATCTTTCATAATAATTATTCATTCATGGTAATCTACTATATTTGGTACATTGGTAAGATTACACATGTCACTTCATTTTTCATTATTATTAATAATGGTAATTAAGTGTTACCAATAAACTGTTACGTACCATTGGGCAATTCAACTAAACTCTCCGTGAAGATGGGAGATTTTGGAGGCTTTCTTCGCTATCGTTGTTAGTGCTATCGATAGATGCAGTTTGCATCATTAAGGTACGCAAATTGTTAATTACAGTTTATTATTATTGGTAACTACTGTTATAGCTGTTAACCATTTTGAACGAGTCACATTTTATCCTTAAGAATATGGAAACATTAAGATATGTATTACCATGTTTGTCATTATTAAAATGTTCATAGTGATTATAATGCTCCTTATTACTATTAATATTTTAATTAATGATAACATTATTTTTATGGTAGTAAGACATGGATTGTTTCCAAATTGATTTATGTGGCATTTATTTTCAGACTTAAGTTTTATTACATTTTACAGTTATATCCAAAAATATTTTAAAGGTTAACAGTTTTAACTATTGTTTTCCATATTTAGTCTCTAAATTAGCATAATAATATTATTATGGCTATTTATTGCTTTTTTGGTTTATTTGCAATTTTATGCCATTAACAATACTATTAATTGAGTTTTGGAGAGTGATTTTTAATCGATTTAGAATTTTGGAAAAAACATGTTTTCTTGGTAATCTATCACATAATTTATTTAATTATGATTTTAGATGTTAATTGCCCACATTTAGTTAAGTATGAATAATTGAATACACATTTAGTGTTTTTCATACTCTTTAAATTGTTTTATGCATTCAATCACATTAAGTGCATAATATTAAGTTTAATTATGCAATTAGAATTTGTGAGATTTTTTTTATTTATGAATAAAACATATACTATGGCTTGATATTTGTGAATTTAGCCTGTTTCTCACAAAGTTAATTTTATGCAATTAAAAACTTTTCCACGTGGGCTTATAGTTTTTAACCTTTCAAAGTATACATCTATTTTATTATTATTTAAATTTTGGATTTCTTTTGGTTAGAAGTCATACTTGTTTTGAATATTAATTGTATACTTGAGGTTATTGCTCATATTAAAATTGTTTTCAGTTATGCAATTTATTTGGAATATATGAGTTTATTATTTAATTTTATGCATATCTGTTCTAAGCATAATATTTTATTTTTAGATTATGCGATTTATTTATTATGTCTTTAGAAAGCATAGTTTGAGAATGGATTTAGTTCCTTATTAAGTTGAACTTTATGCATAAAATTAATTACGGTAGTGCCTGAATTTGAGCACGTTTAGTCCGTTAATTTAGTTCATTGATTTAAAGCCTATCCATAAGTGAATCTACAATTGTATAGATCTCCCAAACGATTTTACTTCAAACATGAGAACACATGACTTAGGGAAGTTTCTTGGGGAGGAATACTAGTTCTATGGCCCTGGCTTAAAAGCCTTGTTGCTACTAGTCCCGTTGCGACGCTACTCTGTCTAAGGAGTTGGTATTTAACCGAGCTTCGTCTCGACCAACTTTCCTGGGAGTATACCTAATAATTGGCTATCATGTGTTGGTTTAATTCGTTTGTTAGGCTTTAACTTCCCCTTTTGCCAAGTGATTACAATTTCTAGATTAATTAAAGAGTAGCCATAGCATCTTTAATTTACTAAAAATTGTCTAAAGTTCAAATCACATAAAGATGGCAATGATAAATGCCTAGTGGTCCTATAATTTTAATTAGTTGGGGAGTAGCCACAGCATCCTTAATCAGTTAAAATTATATATTGAGTTGTTGGGTCACATAAAATTTGATAAATGTCTAGTGATCTTATAATTTTAATTAGTTGGGGAGTAGCCACAGCATCCTTAATCAGTTAAAATTATATATTGAGATGTTAGGGTCATATAAAGTTTTAGACATATCAATTGTGATTAATTGTATGTAATATGATGGAATTTAGCCCACGGGCAATTTCGTTATATTTGTATGATTAATTAGGATGAAATACTGAACTATGATCATAATTTAGCCCACAGGCAATTATGTATCGGGATGTAGTTTAGTAGGTTTATCAGTGATGATAGGAATAAAGATTCACCTCTATCATGAAGCTTAATTTTATGATGTAAACTTTAGGTCATATATCTTAATTTGCCCACAGGGATTAAGATAAGGAACATGATCTCTTAAGTGTTTTTTTGGTCATAATGGTTGTAATGAATCTAATTGAATTAAACTTCAGCCCACAGGCAAGTTTTATGTCACTTGATTCTTCAACCCATTTGATAATTGTATGGTTGTAATGAATCTAATTGAATTAAAACTTTAGCCCACAGGCAAGTTTTATGTCACTTGATTCTTCAACTCATTTGCTAATTGTTTCATCATAAAATTTCAGTTGGATCTTATTGAGTAAAACTTTAGCCCACAGGCAAGTTTTATGTCACTAGATTCTTCTGGCCATTTAGTAATTGAGATAAAATACTATCATAAGTGTTTAATTGAATTTAATAGAATTAAAACTTTAGCCCACAGGCAAGTTTTATGTCAATAAATTCATCAACCCATTAGATAATAACTTTATCCCAATTTCTTAGAATTTATAAATTCAGTTCAATTATAATTCTAAGTTTCATGGTTTGCATTGGCAAAACATGTATTTAGTCACTTTCCAAAATTTAGATACACCTTTTATTAATTATTTTTTCACGAAGCTTACTTGGTTATTTGGATTAACTATAGTAAGTTGCGTGGTATGATATACTTCTTTTGGATTCCAATAATAAAATATATCTTCTGAGCCGAATTCCAACTTGGTTTTGGAAGGCGTATTTTATTATTTTAGTATGTCCAACTATGGTGGAGAATCATGTCCTCATTAATCATTCATTTAGTTGGACTATAATTGGAACCAAATATTGATTATTTAGTGTGTCCAACTAATGATGGAGAATTATATCTTCATTATTTAGTTGGTCAAATCAATTATGAGTGTTATATCATTAATTTGGCGAAAGAATATCTTAATCAGTGGGAGTGATCATTTAGAAAAAGATCATTAAAACACTCCACTAAAACTGATGGATTTAATTGTTTTCATACATTCCAAATTGGGTTGTGCGTCCAAAAATAAGTCTAAAAGTTTCCACAAGTATTAATTAATTTTTGTTCTTATAATTCATAAGTTCATTTCATTGAACGTTTGGTTGTACAACATATTTATGAAAATGTTGTAACAATATTAATGAATTTATTAGAACGAAATCATTTAACTTGTGGTGCACTGCCAATTAATAAATTCTTTAGCAATTAACAGAGTCTTTAGTTTCTTCAAAATTGATCCTGGGTCATTTTTGGTTTGTAAGGCTCAAAACAATTTTGCAAGACCTATAAGTAAGACTCGTAATGTTCAATTAATTTCGAGGGGGACCTTGAGATTATTTGGGAAGTTGGTGTATGTTTAAGATTCCAAATTATTGACTTAGACCTTATGGTTTATGTCATTGGAATGTTTCTGTGACTTGACTATCTTTTGGGCTATCTTAATGAGTGGGAGTGACAGACGTGTCAACTCCAAGCTCTTAGCCGTTGGAGGTAGTGTTTATGTTAACTTATAAACAAGTCATAGAATATAGTTAGCATTATGCTAACATTAAGAGATCTCTACTTAAGGCATGCTTCTAAGATTTTGGAGATCATACAGTGAATTTGGATGGTTTCTTCCTTCAGTTGTGCACATAATATATTTTGAGAAACATCCATTAAGGGACTAAGAATAAACGTAGGGTTTGTTCATAAAGAACCTAAATTAGAGAATTTAAATGCATGTGATCATAGTAGATACTACTCACTTGATTAGTAGATGACGTATTACTATAGTTCTTGTATTTTGTTCTTTAATGAAGGTTGTGCCAGTACTTGCACCAAGTGGGAGAATGTAAGTATTTTCCCTAAATACAATATGTTATAATATATTGTATTATTGGGTGGCTGTGGTGCAAGTAGGAGATTGAGTCAATTAGTGACTTAATCTGTTATGCAACTCAGGATATTCAGTTAAGCTTTAACTGAATATCTGCCTATGTTGATGGCATGTAGGCTTCTAAGCAAAAGAGTCCTCCCACAGCTCCCGAGTTCAGGACACGCACCATCACGTATTCGGGAGAGAAGTGGTAGACAAAATGACACTAACCTTTATTCTGCAGGTTTACCATCTCGTGGCAATACCAACGACTATGGCTAGGGATATTTGGGCGATCCTAAAGCTTCCGCTGTAACGAGGCAGGTTACTCGTTTACTACAGTTTGTGTTAGTCTTAATATTATTATCTAACATACAGTATACATGTCTTCCCATAAATCCAGTATCGTACATCACGATTGCTTCAAGGTGTCTCTGTTCGACTTCAGAAGCACTTGAAGACCCTGGGGGGCTTTGGTGCTAGGAATAGATGCTTAAATCATCTGTTGACGCTCGCAGAGTCCCACATTGAGTCCTTCATCCTTGAAAACTTCATTGAAGCCATAAAATGGTACCTTTTCTTCACCTTTTTGTGGTTTCTCTTTACTATGAAAGAACAGTCTAACTGCGGCTTCCATTGCAGTTGTCCTAATGCCAACTCTCGTGCTGCCCTGAAACTCGTCTGCGACCTTTATGCCTTGGATCGAATCTGGAATGACATAGGAACTTATCGCAATGTGGATTACCTGGCTCCTAACAAAGCTAAGGTATTACAAGCTAGATTGATTCCCATTTGTTTGAGTGTCTGAACGCCTGATATTTTCAACGTTTTCAACCTTGCAGGCAGTTCAAAAGTTGATGGAATATCTGTGTTTCCAAGTTAGGAATATCGCAAAGGAGCTCATAGATGGCTTTGATATACCCGAGTATGTTATACGCGCTCCAATCGCTTTGCAGGATGCAGAAGAAGCGTACTCACAGTATGCTCACAATGCTGGATTCTAGATATCCCATACAAGGCTATCACCACCATATATCCTCAGACAGTTTTACAACCCTAATTTGTGCTGAGTGTCGGATGAAATGAAAATTTTACTTCATATAGAATATCACTGGAATTTACTTTTTGATAAACATGCTTATTTGATTGGTTCTCAGTATTCAACTTCTCTTAATTTTAGTTCTAATGGAATGTATTGGCTATGCCTTTTCAAACTCAAGCAGGACTTGTGATGGAGGTAGAAAGAGCAGACTCAATGTGAGTTACTAAGAATTTTGTGGTTACCCTCCTCTTTGAATGCAGAGGGCTTATGGCTTCATATGTGATCTCACTTTTATTTTAAATTCTCTAGAGTGCTGAATCATCAGGGACTTTTGCTAGAAGGCACTAGAAGAGAAGGCAACTCAAAGCAACGGCCTGATGCACTTGTTCAGGTATATAAAATAGGGAGATTGTTGTGCGCTGCTTCCTCTTTGGCTCTTTTCTTTGCTATTGTTAATTAGTTGTCATGTTCTTTGCTTCCTGATTCTTTCATCACATTTTCATAGTGTAGAAAGTTTATATTACATAAATCATCACATGGCATTGCAGAGTAAGTGTCACTATGTGCTTGTGGTGTCAATGAACAATGATATATACCTTATTTGTTACTTTTCCTTATCTAAATATTTAGCTAGCTTGTTGAGAGAATCCAGATTTACAAAAGGGATTATTGAAAGCTTAACAAGCAAAGGATTCTCTTCTTTGATGATGACATCTCTGCTGCTTGTAAAAAATTTTGCTAGGTGAGAATTTTTTTTAACTTTGCAGTGGAGATATTACCAAACTGAGAGCATATCAATAATTCTATCTTATGTATGACAAACTGTAAGTTTATAGATAAATAGACACACAACTTGCACCACCACACTCTTCTGATCTCCCCTTTCCCCTTAGTGTGTCATTTTTTGTTTGGAAAAAAAAAAATTTCCGATCCCCTTACCAGCATGAGTCAAGATATGGAGTTGTTTGGACCAATTATGATTTCCAAGAATATTGTAAGCATTATATTGGTTTATCTTTCTGAGAGTAAATACCTTATCAAAAATAAGTAAATAAAACAAAAATACAAAAAGAAAAGAAAATGATTAACAAGTTTGCGAGAACAAAGAATCCTATGGTAAATTGTGCTATAAAGACATTTTGATGCTGTGAAACCCTTTTTCAATCTGAGAAGATAGCTGCATGTAACATATTCAATTCCTTTTGCCCATAAGGATGCACTAAAAGTCATTCCTTTCTAAGAGATGAAAAGTCATTCTATCCCATAAAATTTTAAGGCTGAGTTCTAAGATTGCGTTCTAACTGAAATACACACTAACACAATATTATCTCACATTTTATGAACTTCTGAATTAAGTTGTCCTCTTAGAATCTTAAATAACAAAGAGTGTCTTTGAAGGGCATTCTTATCATATTCTTTCGCTAAAATTTGGTGAATTTATGTTGTGACCTAGGTGTTTGCTAGAACTATAATTTGCCGGGATTTGGATGTTGCAACAAGAGTTGTCCGCACAGATGGTCTTGACTGCATTACTTTGGAAGGTTCAGAAAACTTGATTCTTCATGATTTGACTATTTTAGTGTTTGCTTATTACACTAAAAAACTAACAAATATCCTACTTGCAGGTGACCAAGTGAGCAAAAAAGGTGGCATGACTGGTGGATTTTATGATTATAGACGCTCAAAACTGAGGTTCATGAGCATTGTTAGGCTCAACACAATTTATATCAGCGAAAAGCAAAATGAATTGGAGCAAGTTAGACAAATGCTTCAAGATATCCTTTTACAGTTTACCTTCTAGACCCTGCTTGATGTGGGTGCTTTGTGCATTTGGTTCTAACATTTTTGAAAAGAAAAGTTTTAAAGTTCATGTCAATTTGCTTTATCTATGTTTGTTTAGGATGGATAAGATAGAAGTTCATACTGACTTTGTATGTGCGTGTGTGTTTAAGTCTCACAAGAAATTGCTAAAAATACCTTAGATGACTGCAAGATGAATAAGCTTTTATATGTGCAATAAATATTTAACTGTATCTTCTACACGCTGTGTTGCTTTTCTAGTTGGAACTTGTACTCCTATCATCTCCGCTTTAAAGACTGATGAAAGGAGTCAAATGAAATCTTGTATTGACATATAACTTATAGCATGGTAGAACTCTGGTATCAGTTCATGCTGTACTTAGATCTCTAGGTTACTTTAAAAATCATTATGACAGTTGTCACAACCTTAAGATCATTGGGGTTAAATTTGCTTTTATCTTAAGTTACCCTATTGCATTCTTTTCAACTCTTGGTTAGTTAACTCACACAGGTGGAGTTGACAGGCTTCTGGGAGCAAAGTTTCCTTCACTATCCTGTTTCTGTATGCTGATTGTAGAAGGAGTTATAATGAAATTGCACTCATTAATATTTTCCCATGTTTGTACTTCATGCTTTTTCTGTCATGTGAAAAATTAATTGAATTGGTTTTGCCTTATGTTTTCGCTAAGCTTTTCTCACAGATAGACCAGAAAATTAATGAACTTGTGGCTGAACAACAGAAAAATGATGCTAAGTTGGCTCATGACAAATCTGAGCTAGAACAGTTTAGGCAGGATATTGCAAATGCGGAGGGACATAAACTTTCCATTTCTAAAGCTCTTGAGAAAAAGGTATCTCGGCAATTACTTTTACTTTATGTTTGTTTCATCTTTAAGCTAATGAAAGAACCACTAAGCTGACTTTGATTGGTTAAATTTGCTTTTAAAATAATTATATACATTCTTGGATGCAGATACTAGATACAAATCCCCAGCTCTTTTTCCATCTCCAAAAGCAAAGGTTGATGGAACTGATAACGAATGGGAAGGTGGAAGAAGCTTTAGAGTTTGCTTCAAAGGGAGAGGAAAATGTAATAACTGTGTTGGGTATTATATTTTTTCTAGAACCTAAGGATCTCAAAATTTCCGTCTCTAGCCATAAATTTGACTCTTAATGTGGAAATTTTTAATTATTATTATTATTATTATTATATTATTATTATTATTATTATTATTATTGTATTTTTTAATTTTAATTTGACTCAATATATTGTGGAGTAATGTTGATATGGATTTTAAGCTGTAATAGGTACAGGAATTATAAAAAAAAAAATAGGAATTTTAAATAAAATAAAATAATATTTTTTTTAAAAAAAAAAGTCATCCGCGACCGTTTCTAGCTTAAAACGGTCGCGGATGACTAATTAATAAAAAAAAATAAAAGAAATAAAAACGCGACCATTTCTAGCTTAAAATGGTCGCGTTTTTACCATTAAAAAAATAAAAATAAATACAATACGGGACCATTCTTTGTCAAGAATGGTTGCGTATTACTAACAATGCGCGACCATTTCAAAATGGTCGTGTAAAGTCCATGACTTTCTGCGAGCCTCTCATAGGCGACCATTGTAAAATGGTCGCCTATTGTCTTTTACAATGGTAGCCTATCTGCAATTCTGTACTAGTGGAAACCGAGGAAGTACGAGGTCGCCAGCAGGTCAGAGAAGAAAGGAAAAGAGTAAAATGACTAAAATACCCTCATTATTTACCTATTAAAATTTTTCGGCGATATTTGACCGGCAATTTGGCCGGAATGACTAAAATTGACGAAAATTGCATAGTCACAGTACTAAATTGACACTTTTAAAAGTCGAAGTCTGAAATTAACAAGACTCGTATAGTCATAGGACCAAAATTGAAATTTCCTCAATATTTTAGGTTGAGAACCAAACGATAGAATATTATTTCTTCTGTATGTATATCTTTAAGATTAAGACACATTCCTTTATAAATCCAATAATAGAATACCAATTATTTTCTTATTCATTAGATTTTCTATAATACTTAGTGTACAATTTTATTTATATTTTCTTTGTGTTCCATTCCACAAATCAAATAATTTGTAAAATTCTTCCATATAACATTATCAAGAATATAATCACCTTTGATTGACAATTTATAATGAACTCCTAATATATTTTGTTTCTCTTTTTAATCCTTATTAAGGTAGGAATCATGCATCCTACAGCGTAACTGCTAATAAAGAGAACTTTTAACTTATTTTTTATTGGGTGACCAGTTAAGTTGAGCTCAGATTGAGGAATGAACTTTACACTTCAATCTGATTTCAAACAATACCAATTAATTCCATGGATTAAAATAATAATTTTATTCACTAATAATTGCTAAGTGCTTTCATGCACACACACGGACTTAGAAATATCAGTAATAATAATAATAATAATAATAATAATAATAATAATAATAATAATAATAATAATAATAATAATAATAATAATAATAACAATAACAATAACAATAACAATAATTGATGGTTTTTGGGTTTTCGGGCCCAAGGAGGTCCAACACAACCTTTAGCTGGAGAATACACCTTTCAATAAAATGTATATTTGAGTGAAGCACTCGTTTATAATTTGTTTTACTCCCCTCTCCGGGTCTCTGCTTGTCTCTCTTACAAGAGTGGAGGAGCCTTTATATAGCAGGTTCTTCCCCTACTGACTTAAAGGCCCTTAATGGCCGACTTCAAAGCTAATTGAAGCGCCGAGCCGTTGGACGCCATTACTCGGTCGGTCAACGGCTCTCGCAAGCTTGTAACAGCCTGACCGAGTCCTGCTTTCAATGCCTTAACGGCTCTCTGTTCAAACGAGTCTCTTTAATGCTCTCAACGACTCCTTGAACTGAGTCTTTCCTTGGGCTTGGGCCCCAGTCGACTCCTCGTCTCGGCCCAAACTCCCACTGGGCTCCTCATAGCAGCTCTGAATTTGGTCTCCGTGCTTGGGCCTGGGCCGACTCCCGGGGTCGGCCCAAGCGCCCTCCGGGCTTCCTTTGACACCAGCCCACCTTTCTTGTCTCGGACCCTTTCTTTGGGCCAAACTTTCTTGGGCCGGGGTTCTCACCCCATCAACTAGTCCCTCACTTTTCCGTACCCGGTCCGCTAACCTGGGTTTGGAAAAGTAGTAACCGAACATCTATTTAGACCTCCGAATCCCTGCATTGAATGTCCCTTATGACGCCCGGATTCTCTGCCATCTCCCCGAATCTACCGGAACCGTTTCGATTCTCCTAGCTCTGTGCGGCTCCTATAAAAGGTCTCTTATTCTTCTTGTCTCTTCCACTGGTCCGCCATGGGTCGCTCACCTCTAAAAGGGAAGCGAATCGATTTCGGCTCTCCTCGACGTCCTCTTTCTTCGAAGCGGACTCGACCTGAGAGGGAAGGCAAGAAAAAAGCCTCTCGTCCAACTCCTCGGAGATCTCCAGCTGGTGCCACCTCCTCAGCTTCTTAGCCGCCGACCCCACCTCAGCGAGAAGTCGTGCCGCCTTTGCTTCGTCCGCCGACTCCAACAACTGCCAGGGTGACTTCTCAAGATGGATCCTTTGTGGAGGTGGCCGTCCCTGAACAATTGACTTTCCGCATGACGTTCTCTATTCCTCTGGACGACCCCGACGGGCCTGTCACGGGTCTGATGGATGATGAGGACTACACTCGTTACTTGGAGAAATACCTTGATGACGAGGAACCTGTGGATCTACCGCTCATGCCTTCTTTCTGGGATTCGTTCTGCCCCTCTCCCCCTGGGCCATCGGGGGGAAGGTTCTTTGGAAGCGACTCCTCCTCCCCCAGTGAGTGATTATCTAGGCCGGAGTCGGTCTCATATTTCAGAGGGGTCTTCTTTAGGAGCATTTTCATTATCCTTATTGTAATAAGCTCCTTACTACTCGTACCCTTCTTCTTTTGCCAATAAAATGCTGTTTTTCGTCCTGTCTTATATTTCGTGTTTTGTCGTGTACCCATCCGGACGACTAGTCAAGGAGTTGGTCACATCGTCAGTCCTTTTTCAATCTGACATCTGCAAGATTCCCCGTATCTCGGGTGAATCTAATCTTCTCTGCGCGGCGTGCGAATCTCGCTCTTCCCGGGCGGATTTGATGGAACTAATCACTGACAGAGATTCGCGTCATCCGTCTAATCCGGCTCAGTTATGTCAGTTACGATTCCTTCCGTGATTACCGCCTAGATATTCGCTTCCCCTAGGCTATATAAGGACCCTTCACGGTTGGTGCAAATCACAATACCCCTCATTTTCGAAGGCACGAAGCTATGAGTTACAGAGATGGTGATCGCCGCTGGTCCATCCGCAACCAGGAGCACGCTCGACTGGAAAAGCTGAAGCAAAAGAGGCTGGCTAACGGAGGACGTTTGGTGGGCGACTCGGCTTCAGACCCCATTGTGGTGCCCCCGGACATGCTGGACCTGATGTGTAGGGAGCCTATCGATGTGGAGATGGAGCCGGTGGTGGAGGATCCAGAAACAGAGGTGGAAGAGAAGTGGGAGGCTCCTCCCCTTTTTGGTGTCGCCATGTCGCCGAGTGCTCTGGAGAGGCCTCTGCAAATGATTGATGACGGGAAGCCGGCCGTGTATCTGGATGAGGTGCACGATCCAGAGCCGAGTCCTCTACCTTTCCGCCCTTAGTACTTCCTGAAGGGTCCTCCGACTGCTCGCCCGTCAGGAGAGAAAGAAGCCAAGCCTTGATCTGCTTTTCTCTTGTAACTTACGTCGGCCGAGTCCTAGGCCTTGTAATTTCTCGTACTTTATTAAATAAACTATGTGCCTTTGTGTCCGACTCTTATTTTTCTATACCTTTTTGGACCGACCTCCGGCCTATGTGACCGATTCCGTGTCCTTTTACTGCGAGACCTTCTTGGCGAGGGAGTCGCCAAATCTGATTGCCGACCTCATGACCGAAGTCTCTTCGCCAACTTGACCTGTGTCATCTGATGGGCCGGGTTCTACCGGGTCTTTTTAGAAGCTTCCAGCTCATACCCGGCGGGCCCAGAGGCCGTGGCCTACGATGGGCTTCCGGCTTAGCAGGCTGGGTCACTGTCATTCGACCCTAACCTAGGGCAGACGCGCCGTTTGCAGGCTAGCCCTAGGCCTGAACCGTCGCTCCGTCTTTTGAGGCATTAATTGCGGCGTCCTTTCACCTCTTGTCACCCTTCTTCCCTCCAACGCGGAGGCGACACGTGGCCATCCGTTGGGATTCTCCCCCTTTTAAATAGCCATCTTCTTCCTCTTCCTCTCACTTTCTCTCAACTCTTCGAACTCAACTCCAAGCATTCCCGGTCTTTTCTGTATTTTTCTCAGTCCACGCTCAGGTTGATAAATGTCTTCCTCTTCTCATTCTTCTTCTTCTCGTCGTCGCTCGGTTGATAACCCAGTGGCGACTTCCCTGTCTTCTTCTTCTCCTTCTTCGTCTTCTTCTTCTCCTCCCCGTCGCATGGAACTTCCGGCGGACCTTCCATCGACGTCTTCTCTTCCTCCGACCCCCTCTTCTTCGGGGCGGTTACTCCGATGAGCACTGCTCCTCTAACGACGGTGGCAGCTCTGCCAGGCGGCCGCGAGGCAAGTTCGATTCAATCATCCGCCCTTCTGGGTCACCGTCCGTCGTTACTGCGGCGGACCTGGAAATGGCCCAATTTCTACTTGGGCCTTCGGCCGTGATTCTTGCTCCGGAAGGCCGACAAATTTACGACCCACCGGAGGGTTACGTTGGCATTCATTTGCACTCGGTTGCCTTTGGCTTCCGAGTTCCTCCGTGTCCTTTCCTCTCTCTTTTGTATCGTCATTACAACTTAGTTCCGGGCCAACTAGTGCCCAATTCTCACCGACTCCTCACCTGCTTCATAAACCTCTGCCATTGGTGGTTGTGCGAGCCGGATCTAGACTTGTTCCGGTATCTTTTTACCGTGAACAAGGTCGGCTCACACTCGCCGGGTTTTGTCCAAGTTGCCGCTCGTGCGGGGCGACAGCTTTTCGAGGGGTTGTCCGACTCCATTAAGGACTGGAAGCTCCTCTACTTCTTTGTCCGACCTACTTTCTCCTCCTTCACCTTTCCGACCCTGTGGCCGGCTGCTCTATTCAAGCCTTGCTCTCGGCGTGCCGTCTTTACTAACGATGCGGTCCAGGGCGGCGAGTTCTTGAAGGGCTTTGGGCCGTACTCCGTCAAGTACTGGTCCCGAGTCCGGGCCATGGCCAAGCGCGGCTTGCTGCCGGAGGGTGCGGCCACCGTAGGTAGTTTTTATTGCCTTCCTTTTCCCGCTTCTTTTTGCTTTCTCTCAACTCTTGGAACTCGGAATACTTATGGCTTTCCTTTCTTTCGCAGGTCCATACGACTCCGATTCCTCCAGTTCCGACGAGGCTGCTGTACCGACTCCAGAGATGGCGGACAGAGCTGAAAAGATGAGGCGTCGGCTGACCCAGCGCGCTTCCGGCACTGATGCTGCCTCTTCCTCCCAACCGTCGCCGGCTCCAAGGTCGACTCCTCCACCATCTCGCGACGTGGTCGATCTGACGCCGTCGCCGACTCGACAGCCGCCTCTTCCTCCGTCTGAGAGTCCGAGCTCCAAACGGCCGGCCGAGCAGACGGACACGCCGGCTCCGAAGAAGATCCGGTTGAGCCACGAGGTGGACGAGGATGCCCAAATCTGGCAAGGCAACTCCTCTGTCCGCAAATGGGCTGCAAACGTCCTTCTTCCTAAGGATGTGGCGACGACTGGCGCCCTGGGGGACGAGTACATCGTTGAGGCCTCTCTACGCTAGTCGTACCGCGTAAGTGTTTCCGACTCGCCTCTTTTTTCTGTTCTTTTTCTTTCATTTTCTGACTTCCCGTCGCCTTGCAGAATCTCACCTTCCAAACGGATATGAGCCGGCGACTGAGGGAGTATAAGACCGGGCTGAAGTCTATGGCCGTTCGGGTGCACCAAACGGAGGAGGCCTTCTTGGAGGAGCAAGCTAAGCACGCCAAGGCGGTGGAAGTGCATAACTCCGAGATGCTAAGGGTCACCCGTCAGTGGGAGGAGGAGCGAGACAAAGTGGCAACCATCGCCACGACCTCGGTGGAGGACTACAAGAAGTCGGCGGCCTTCGAGGCGGACGTGAAGGCGGCGATAGAGGCCCGGCAGAAGGAGATCGCCAAAGAGTGGCTGGCGACGCCGGAAGGTGACGACTTCCTTTTGGATCTGGGCGAGCGCGACTATCGCTTTGGCTTCCGCGAGGCACAGACAGAAATCCACTCCGCCCTGCTGGTCCGCGACTCCTCTTTTACCCCCGAGAGCTGGGGCCTCAAGCCGGTGATAGACGTTCTCCCGACGGCTGAAGGACCGGCGGCGGCTCTCCCTGCGGTGGCTCCTCCCAATCTCACTGAGTCCTCCCCTTCGGTGGACCCTTCTTCTGTTCCCCCAGCTGGACCAACGGCAGGGGCACAAGTTGAAGGGGTCGATGTCGACACCCCCTCCACAGTAGCTTAGGGCTATTCTTTTTAGGATAGCCCCTTTTTGTAAAGGCTGGCCTCCTTCTCGGGCCTTTTTTAATTTTAATAAAATTTCCTTTTTCTCTTTCCTTCTGCGTTGTCTTGAACTCGATTAACTTCTTTAGGGTTCTGGAAATCAAAGAAGTATTTCTAAGGTATCGGGCCCTTCTGACTCTGAGAGACGACTTAGGCTCAATGCCCTGTCGACTCTTTATACGTTCGCCGAGTCCCTCAATCGAGGTGACTCCTCTTGGCTTTTTCACGGAAGCGACTAAGGGTCTGGGCCCTTGTTTCCTAACTTTTCTCGCCGAGTCCCTCAGTCGAGGCGACTCCATAGGCTTTTTCTTTCTCAGAAACGTTTTAGGGTTAGTGCCCCATTGTTTCTTTTTATACTCAGCGAGTCCCTTAGTCGAGGCGACTCCTCTTGGCTTTTTCACGGAAACGACTAAGGGTCTGGGCCCTTGTTTCCTAACTTTTATCGCCGAGTCCCACAGTTGAGGCGACTCCTTAGGCTTTTCCTTTCTCAGAAACGTTTTAGGGTCAGTGCCCCATTGTTTCTTTATATACTCGCCGAGTCCCTTAGTCGAGGCGACTCCTCTTGGCTTTTTCACTGAAACGACTAAGGGTCTGGGCCCTTGTTTCCTAACTTTTCTCGCCGAGTCCCTCAGTCGAGACGACTCCATAGGCTTTTTCTTTCTCAGAAACGTTTTAGGGTCAGTGCCCCATTGTTTCTTTATATACTCGCCGAGTCCCTCAGTCGAGGCGACTCCTCTTGGCTTTTTCACGGAAACGAAAGGGTCTGGGCCCTTGTTTCCTAACTTTTCTCGCCGAGTCCCTCAGTCGAGGCGACTCCATAAGGCTTTTTCTTTCTCAGAAACGTTTTAGGGTCAGTGCCCATTGTTTCTTTATATACTCGCCGAGTCCCTTAGTCGAGGCGACTCCTCTTGGCTTTTTCACGGAAACGACTAAGGGTCTGGGCCCTTGTTTCCTAACTTTTCTCGCCGAGTCCCTCAGTCGAGGCGACTCCTTAGGCTTTTTCTTTCTCAGAAACGTTTTAGGGTCAGTGCCCCATTGTTTCTTTATATACTCGCCGAGTCCCTCAGTCGAGGCGACTCCTCTTGGCTTTTTCACGGAAACGACTAAGGGTCTGGGCCCTTGTTTCCTAACTTTTCTCGCCGAGTCCCTCAGTCGAGGCGACTCCTTAGGCTTTTTCTTTCTCAGAAACGTTTTAGGGTCAGTGCCCCATTGTTTCTTTATATACTCGCCGAGCCCCTCAGTCGAGGCGACTCCTCTTGGCTTTTTCACGGAAACGACTAAGGGTCTGGGCCCTTGTTTCCTAACTTTTCTCGTCGAGTCCGGGCGATAGTTATCAGTAATCCGTACTCTTTTATTCAAGTCTTTCAGTACCCTCGGGCCTATACATGGCCTAACCTTTTCTACTGATAGAACTTCTTCAAGTGGATGACGTTCCAGATTCGATCCACAGGCTTGCCTTCCAGAGTTTCAAGCTTGTAAGTGCCGGCCTGAACCACCGCGGCAATGCGATAGGGTCCTTCCCACTTTACCGCGAACTTGCCTCCTTCCGCGGGCTGGCTCGCTTGCCGGTCTCGTAATACGAGATCGCCGACCTAGAAGGTTCGTGGGCGAATCCTTCGATCGCGATATCTTTTTACCGCTTGTTGATATTCGACCATCCAAGCACTCGCGGCTTCTCTTTTTTCTTCTAGGAAATTTTTCTCAATTCGATGACTTTCTTCATTCTCCGTGTCGGAATAGGTGCGGACCCGGTGAGTGGGCTCGACCACTTCAATTGGGACCTTAGCTTCGAAGCCGTACGCGAGGGAGAATGGGCTCTCTCCGGTTGCTCGCCGCTGCGTAGTGCGATAAGCCCATAGGACTCGGTCAAGCTCATCCGCCCAATTTCCTCAGATATCTTCCAATTTCTTTCGGATTCCATCCACTATGGTCCGATTCACATTTTCGACTTGCCCGTTGGCCTGCGGGTACGCCACGGATACCTTGGTATGGCGGATATCGTGTCGGCGGCAGAAGTCAGCGAACGCCTGGCAGTCGAACTGTCGCCCATTATCGCTGACAATATGCTCGGGCAAGCCGAAGCGGCAAATCACCCTCTTCCATAGGAAGTGTCGGCATTGGTACTCGGTGATAGTGGCCAACGGTTCAGCCTCCACCCACTTGGTGAAGTAGTCGATAGCTACGACACAAAATTTCAGGCCCCCGGGGGCTGCCGGCAACGGCCCCAACAAGTCGATTCCCCACTTAGCAAATGGAATAGCCATGGTGACCGGCGTGTAGAAGGTAGCCGGCCGAGTGTCCTTTCTGGCGAACGCTTGGCAAACGCCACACTTGGATATCCATTCGATGCAATCTCGAATCATAGTTGGCCAATAATACCCCTGGACGACTAACTTTCGGGCGAGCGTGTGGGCGCCCTGGTGTGCGGCGTAGATGCCTCTATGAGCCTCGTCCATTATTTTTTCGGCCTCGGGCCTGAGCAAGCTCAACAAAGGACCTCCGAACGACCGTTTGTATAGTTGCCCATCAATGATTTCGAAAGAGGGGGCTTTTCGTCGAACCCTAGCGGCGACTCCCGGGTCTTCCGGTAATTCGCCTGTTTCCTTGAATCGCCAGATGTCCTCTATCCAGAACATCTCGGGGTTCTTCTCTCGGTCCCATTCCTCGCCAGTCACCTGCTGGACTTCTACTGTTGTTTCCTCGATACTTGGTCGATCTAACTCCTCCTTTTGGCAGATCTTCACAAGGTGATCCGGTACTCCCTCCAAGGCAATCTTAGACAATATGTCGGCTTCCACATTGTCTGCCCGGGAGATGTATTCTATTTCGTAAGCTCCGAATTTCTTTAACATCTCGATCGCTCGCTCTTTATATAAAGTTATCCGCGTATTCTTAGCCTCACACGTGCCGGAGATCTGCCCGACTACCAACCTGGAGTCGGTCTTGATTCTCAATCGCTCAACTCCTAAGGCCTTGGCGAGTCGAAGACCATTTAGCACAGCTTCATATTCGGCCTCGTTGTTGGATGTCGGAAACAAGTAGCTTAAGGCGTAGTATAGTCGGAATCCTTCCGAGGTGATGAGCATAACTCCAACCCCGCAGTGTCGTTGACTCGACGCTCCGTCCGCATGCATTTCCCACCACTCGCTTAAACTGTCCTCCGTGGCGTGTTCCTTTTCTTCTTCGCTCGCCGTGCACTCGACCAAGAAGTCGGCCAAGGCTTGACCTTTTATGGAAGGCCGGGGCTGGTATTCAATCCCATGGCCCATTTCACTAGTCGGCCGGACGACGAGGGGTTTCGCAGGACGCTCCCGAGCGGTTGGTCAGTCAACACTCGGACGGTGTGGGCTTGGAAGTAAGGTGCTAACTTTCGCACGGTGATCACCAACGCGTATACAATCTTCTCCAGGGCGGTATACCGCGACTCGGCGGCCTTCAGGGAGCGGCTTACGTAATAAACCGAGTGCTGAACGTGCTCTTCTTCGCGGACCAGCACCGAACTCACCGCCTTAGAGGAGGCGGCCAGGTATAAAAATAAGGGCTCGCCCGCCTGGGGAGTAGGCAATACCGAGGGTGTTAAGAGATATTGTTTCAACTCTTCGAACGACTGTTGACACTCGGCGGTCCAAGCGAATCCCTCCTCATGGCCTCGAAGAAGGGCACCGTCTTATCTGCCGCTTTGCTCAGGAAGCGGCTAAGGGCGGCCAGTCGACCAGTCAATCGTTGCAGGTCTTTGATGGAGCTGGGAGGCTGCATGTCGATGATGGCCTGTACCTTCTCCGGGTTAGGCTCAATACCTCGCTTGGTGACCATATAGCCCAAGAACTTTCCACCTTGCACGGCGAAAGCACACTTTTTGGGATTCAACCGGAGATTATATCTTATCATTACTTTAAAACAGTCGGCCAGATCTTCCGCATGTTTGCTCTCCTCTCGGCTCTTGACGAGCATGTCATCGACGTACACGGCCATTGATTTTCCTAACAAGTGCTGAAATAGTCGAGCCACCATTCGCGTATATGTAGCTCCGGCATTCTTAAGCCTAAAGGGCATGACTCGATAGCAATAGACTCCGTCCGGCGTCAGAAACGGTCTTTTCTTCATCTGCCGGGTGCATGAAGATCTGATGGTACCCCCTGAAGGCGTCCATGAAGCTCAGCAATGCTGACCCGGCGGTCTAATCAACCAATTGGTCAATCCGCGGTAATGGAAACGGGTCCTTAGGACAGGCCTTATTAAGGTCGGTATAATCGACGCACATTCGCCACACCGGAGGCTTCGGTACAAGAACCACATTCTCCAACCACTCCGGGTACTTAACCTCTCGGACATGTCCGGCTGCTAGTAGCGTGCTTACCTCCTTTTTTACGAATTCTCTCCGGTCATTGGCCAGGTACTGCTTCTTTTGTACGACTGGTCGATGCTCAGGGTCTACGGCGAGTCGGTGCGAAATAATGGATCGATCGACACCGGGCATGTCCTCTGGACCCCAGGCGAAAACCAGCCGGTGTTCCCGGAGCACTTTTATGATTTCTTCACTTACCTCCTGAGGGAGACCGACTCCAATTCGGACCCGCCTGTCCGGTTGCTCAGGATCAATCTCCACCTCTTCCAATTCAACAGCTGACTCGGGGCGAGGTATCATTGTCTTCTTTGGGGGCCTTTCCATGATCTCATGGACCTGTATCTCTTGCTTGCCCATTCCTTGGCAGGCCTGCAGGTAGCAGTCGCGTGCGACCTTCCTGTCGCAGCGCACCGTACCTATTCCATTTGGCGTGCGGAATTTCAGGCAGAGGTGCTCGATTGAAATCAGAGCTCCTAGATCCTCTAGACCCGGTCGGCCGAGTATAGCATTATGCGAGCAGGCCAGATTTACCACGATGAATTTCATACTGAGTTTCTGTACGTCTGGGTAATTGCCAATCTCAACTGGCAGAGTGATGGATCCTTCGGCTTCTACCGAATGCCCTGTGAAACCGGCGAGTGGAATTTTGATGGGATTCAGCTGATCTCGGGCCAACCCCATCTTCATGAAGGTCTCCAGGTATAACACATTAACACTGCTCCCGGTATCAACCAGGATTCGGCGAACGACTACCCCCTTGATATCCATGGCTATGACCAACGCGTCTCGATGCGGCGTCTTTCCAGCCGGCAAGTATCTATCGGTGAAAGTGATTGGCTCTCGGCACGCCTTCTTGGAGTTCTCTTCGTGCCCATATACTGTCCCGACATACAGTTGCCGGGCCCAGGCCTTTCGAGTATTCGCTGAGTCACCACCTTCCGGCCCGCCGACTATCATGTTGATAACCAGCTTTTGACGCCACTGAGCCTCATCTTCTTCAGAAGCAGGCTGCTTGCCCCGATTTCTCTCAGCGGCGACGCCGGGATCCTCGTCTCCTCAATTGGCCGACCTCCGTCTCCATTGATTAGGAGGCGGGGTTCCTTGCTGGATGATACCCTCCATGAT